>NC_056576.1:37655998-37955998 GCF_018340385.1 Cyprinus carpio
CTAAAACCAAGCAATCCGACATAACATTATTAACACAAACTCGCTGAGGGCGACCCTTTTAAAAAACGCCTTAATCCATAAAATCATCCAACTACTAGCACCTAACTCATAGAGGCGCTTTAAAAGAAGATGAGGTTGGACAGTATTAAAAAGCGGATGAGAAATCCATGAAGAGTATTCGAACATAGGAATTTGAATTATCTAGATGATTTTGAACCTTATTTAAAAGAGTGAGAGAGGCATCCACAGTGCTCCTATTTGCCCGATAGGCAAATTGCATGGGGTCTATGCATGTCTCGATTTGGGATAACAGTTCCTTACATACTATGCGCTCCATGCATTTACACAGAATAGATGTGAGTACAATTGGGCGAAAGGTCTTGGAGAGATTTTGCATTAGGTATTTTCGGCACCGGGATGACAATGGAATTCTTCCAGGCTAATGGTACAAAACCATTGTTCAGGAAGATTTGAAATAACCTTGTACACACATGTCCAAGTTGTGCTGCACATTCTTTCAGGACTTTCCCCTTCAGGCCATCTGGGCCAGGTGCCTTATACGGTTTAATTTTATGAAGCACTGTGACAACCTCCCTCTCCTGTATAATCATAGGCTGTGATTGAGTCATGGTCATCATTAATTCATTACTAACAGACAAATCATCATCATTAAAATCATTATCAAATTGTGAATAAAAAATATTAAGATTATTTGCAAGACAATGAGGGTCTTCATGTTTTTGAACTCTTTTCTTTTGTCTACCCATCATTGTATTCAAACCCTTCCATGCATCTCTTACATTCCCTGTTTTTAATTTCTCTTCAACATTCTCTTTATATTCATTCTGTGCATCTTTTATCTTACGTTTTACTGCTTTGTTTAACTCTTTTACTTTCTGCTGATCATTTCTGCAAGAAGGCAATTTTCTTCATGTTAAGGTAATGTTTCAGATCTTTGTTAATCCACGGCTTATTATTTGGATAGACTCTAATATTCTTTGTTTGAACCACTGAATTTATTATTATTTGGATAAATTGTAACATTCTTGGTTTGAAAAACATATGATTACTACAACAGTCATCATCGTTAAAAAATAAGTCCCATTCAGTGCACTCAAAACAACCTCTTAGCTTTTCTATTTCGTCCCTGGACCCACGTTTGAACCTGCTGAACGGCAGGCTTGATCCTCTTTAAAAAGCTGCCTGTATTTTTGGTAACAGATGAATAACGTTGTGATCCGACGGTCCCAGAGGTGGGTATAGCTTTGGCACATATGCACCTTCCACGTTACCAAAGCATTTGTCCAGAGTCTTAACCAGTCTTGTCGGACTGGTTACATATTGCTCAAGATTTGGCAACAGCGTAGATACATTGCATTTATTAAAATCTCCAAGCAAGAAGACTGGGTCATCGGCAGAATTGCAAAGCGCTCTGTTGTAACTAGCAGCTATGCATTCGGCAGCAAGTGCAAAGTTTGGTCCAGGCACATAGACTAAGATAATTGTTATTTGTCCGAATTCGCGAGGCAAATAGTATGGCCTAAAAGACACAGTCAATAGTTCATAGTGAGCAGAGCAATGTGTTTCACGTACCGTAATATTACTCGCCCATCTGCTACTAACGAACATACACAGTCCTCCTCCGATTGTTTTATAAGTTTCATAAGGCTGCAGTTCTCTCGGTTGGTTGTGCATCTTTTTCTTAGACACACTTTTTCCTTCCACTCAACTTTCTGTTAACATGCTTGGATACAGCACTCTGTGAACAGCCAGCTTCTTTGGCAATGAATGTTTGTGGCTTACCCTCCTTGTGAAGGGTGTCAATGATTGTCTTCTGGACAACTGTCAGATCAGCAGTCTTCACGATGATTGTGTAGCCTAGTGAACCAAACTGAGAGACCATTTTGAAGGCTCAGTAAACCTTTGCAGGTGTTTTGAGTTGATTAGCTGATTGGCATGTCACCATATTCTAATTTGTTGAGATAGCGAATTGGAGGGTTTTTGTTAAATGTGAGTCAAAATCATCACAATTAAAAGAACCATTGACTTAAACTACTTCAGTCTGTGTGCATTGTATTTATTTAATACACGTGTTTCACAATTTGAGTTGAATTACTGAAATAAATACATTTTCCACGGCATATATATAAAAAACATTAAAAAACCCCCCAGAAATAAACCCAACAGCTTGAGGCTGTCTACACTGAATGTGACAAAGCGACCATTGCAAATCTCAATATTTTCTGGAATTTTATCAATAAAGATAATTAGACAATATTTTGCTGAGTGTGATATTGTGTGTGTTATTGTGCTGATATCTATGAACAGCTGACTTCTAAAGTTTTTGATATACAGTATTTCATATTCTGTGTGGTCGGTTCACAGCAGTGATATAAATTAATATTTTCCAATAAGTTTAAATTGATTTTTACCTTTTATGTGCATCTTTACCTTTACAAAGAATAATAAATAATAATAATAATAATAAAAATAATAATAAAAAAAATTATAATAATAATACAGTACAGTTAGGCTGTTACTAAACAAATGAAATCAATATCAAGATTCATGTTTGCAGAAGTTTGCTCCTGTGGCTCAGTGGAAGAGCATTGCATTAGCAACGCAAAAGGTCGTGGGTTCAATTCCCAGGGAACATACATACTGATAAAAGAAAAGTATAACCTGAATTGCCTCTGCTAAATGCATAAATGTAAATATTTACACGTTAATGCAGCTTAGAGGAATATTGAATGCTTTAACCTGCAGTTACAACTGCCTAAATAACGTTTTGATATTTTAAACATGAAATGTTGAATACTGATATCTGAAATTATTAAAAAAATGAAAAGATACTTTAAATGTAAAATGTAAACAATTAAAACCGGAAAGTAACTGTTAAGTGAGTCATTGCGATTGAACCGATTCATTTAAACAGTTGATTCATTCAGGGACGAAACACCGTCATGTTGCTCAGAGATGCAGCGCTGTGGCTGTGTCTGGGATGATTTTTGTTTGCGAAATAGAGAAAAAGCAGGCATGGTGTCTAAAACGTTGATATTAACTTAATGTTAACTGTTGTAAAAAAAATCTATATCACATTTGTAACCATGCTGATGTTTTGCTCTCTTCGTGTGATATTGATTGGCTATATGAAATGATATAAATATATATATTTTCTGCTCCCTTATCTTGAATTATTTGATCATTCTAAATGCATTAATAGACTGAATCATGCAGTGAAAGAACGCACTCTAAAGTTAGTGTAACGTAGTAGTCGCTTTTCTGGGTATATGTGTGCACTGTAGGTTTGTTTTGTTTGGTTTCTGCAATATACTCCATAATGTCATGATGTCTCACGAGTTCAGTATTTCTCCTCTCTATTTTCGCAACGCGTTTTAACAGATTGTATGTCCCTCCAGGCGCACGGGTCGCAGTGTGCTGTGAAGCTGTCTATGGGTAAAAAACACAGGCAGAATAAAGAACTTTATAAATGATTGTGACAAAACGGATATTCAGCGTTTTCCTGCTCCTGGTTAGTTGTAAGACCGATTAATTATATGCCGCGTGTGTTTTACTTTAAATTATATGAAGGCAGAGTTGACTTATTTTGCATAATAATATATGCTACATTCTGATACCATACTAAAGAAGAGATGTCGTCCGGTGTGTATTTGTGTTTTTCTCCTCCCTCTGCTCTCAGATGTGTCTGTCTGAGCAGGATGTGATCCTCCAGTGTGTCAGGTGTTAGCAGCAGGACTAATGGCTAGAATAAACAGGACATTTGTGTTGACTCTTCTCATCGCTGCCAGCTCCATATTCCTCCTCTTCCAGCTCTTCAACTACAGACAGTATTCATCAAAGGTGACAAGACCAAACCACCAGAAAACCTGACACCCTGTGCTATGCTGTCCTAAATAACACTGATCATTTCCATCATCAAAGTGTTTGGACACTGACACAGTTTTCATAATTTGGGCTCTGTATGCCACCAGAATAGAATTAAATGAAAAATCAAGATGAAACTGAAGTGCAGACTTTAATCTTCAATTCAAGGGGTTGAACAAAAATGTAACATGAAATGCTTCGGAATTACAACCATTTTTATACACAGTCCCCCCATTTTCAGGTGCGCAGATGTAATTGGACAAATAAATATAATCATATATATATATATATATATATATATATATATATATATATTTTTTTTTTTTTTTTTTTTAACATTTTGTTGAGAATCCTTTGCTGCTCAATTGGGTTGAGATCAGGAGACTGACTCGGCCATTGCAGAATATTCCACTTTATTACCTTCAAAAACTCCTGGGTTGCTTTTGCTGTATGTTTTGTGTCATTGTCCATTTGTACTATGAAGCGCCATTCAGTGAACTTTGCTGCATTTGTCTGAATCTGGGCAGACAGTATGTCCCTAATGCACTTCAGAACTCATGCGGCTGCGTCTGTCTTCTGTCAGGTCATCGATAAACACCAGTGCCACTGGGAGCCATGCACACTCATGCATCACACTGCCTCCACCATGTTTCACAGATGATGTTGTATGCTTCGGGTCATGAGCTGTTCTCAAGCCTTCTCAATACTTTTTTCATCCTGTCATTTTGCTACATCTTGATATTAATTTAATCCATCCAAAGAATGCTTTTCCAGAAGTGGTCTGGCTTTTCTAATTTTTTTTTGCAAAGTCTAATCTGGCCTTTCTATTCTTCTATTCTTAAAATACAAGACCAGAATCACTGAGGTGGAAAAAGGATCACCCTCCTCCTAAAAATGACTTCAATCAGGTGTAGCTAATCACCTGATAAAACGAAAACTGTGTCCGTCTTCATTTCAGGCTTCAAAGCAAACTTTTTTTATACCCACTGAGTATAATATGTATACACACACACACACACACACACACACAATCACAGGGTGTGCTTCATTTATTAATGAAATTAATCAAATCATAAGTTAAAGGTTGATGCACCCAATTTTGTTGACTGATGTCTTACATAAAATGACATTTTCTTTCACTGCAGAATGGCCTTAACACATTAAGTGATAAAGGATATCTGTCCGGGAAAGAGGCACATTGGGTGAGTCCAATTTAATAGTATTGATGAAAAGTTTAGTCTAAAGCTCTTAACCCGTGTGTTAAGTTTAATCCTAAAGCTAATGCTCAGCAGCCGGAGGGAGATACAACAACCTAGGGGATGTATCAGTTAGTTCTGATGTGTTTTTTTGTGTCTAAAGTCTGCATACCCTCAACATATGCATCATATTCGCCTGTTGTAGTATACAGTGCACTGTGAACTTCATAACTAAGTCAACAGAATGTTTTTATCTCCAATATGTAAGGCTGTGATTTGCTAACATTGTGTTTCGCTTTCTCCATATTTTTTTTTCTTTCTTTCTCTTAATTTAGCATTTGCTGAAGAAGTTCCTGGGGCTGGTCCATAAGTTTAAATTGCCTGTGTTTCTGGTGGACACAGCGTCTCTGAAGCTTCTGTCCCCGGATGCAGTTCTCTACAGGGACAGTCAGCTGAAGGAGCCCCGCTGCAGTTTCCTCTGCACACACAGGGACTTCACAACCTTTGCACTGCTCGGAAACCTCTGGAAATATGATGTGAGCACATCAATAGAATTTTTGTGGAAAAAGCAAAAAGATGCCTGTTGTTCTTTGGGCATTTAAGGAAGATTTGACTTAAATCTTCACCTTTCCCCCACATACCTTGATCATTCTCACAACAGTTTACCGCAAGAATAGACTGATAATACTTCTCTATATTTGTGCAGGCCGCCCTATTGGATGCAGCAGCAGAGCACGGTCTGGAGCTGCTGGAGATTCATGGGAAAGACCCCAGACTGAACAGCATGGATGATCTGACAGCAAAAGAAATACCGCTGCACTTCCTGTTCCGCTTTAACAGCCGTCTGGTTCACGTGGTCGTTCTGTACGAGCGCAGTGGGAAGTACCTCTGGCATGGCCCTCTCAGGCTGAAAGGCAGTATGGAGAGGACCTTCGCCCCTTTCACAAAACTGGACTTTGGCCGTCATGCTGGGGCCTATGACAGGTGACGGCATGATTATATTTATATATTGTATTTCTGTTTCCATAAAGCACACATGTGCATATACACTACTGTTCAAAAGTTTAAGGTCATAAGCTGAATGTCACGTTTTTTTGGTTTGTTTTTTAAATACTACTGTTCAAAGAAGTTTTTTTTTTTGGTTTGTTTTTTAAAGAAATAGTTCACTGAAAAATGAAAATTTGCTGAACATTTACTCACACTCAAGCCACCCAAGATGTAGATGAATGTGTTTCTTCATCAGATTTGGAGAAAAGTAGCATTGCATCAGTGTCTCAGCAATGGATGCTCTGCAGTGAATGGGTGCCGTCAGAATGAGAGTCCAAACAGCTGATAAAAACCATCGCAATAATCCACAAGTAATCCACAGCACTCCAGTCCATCAGTTAATGTCTGGAGAATACAAAATCTTATTTGGAAAACAAATACTTAAGGGTGTTCTGACTTTTAAATCATTGCTTCTGGCTAAAATACCATAATCCATAAAATTGCTTTCTCCAGTGATAAAGTCCATCTCCTGTTGTCTCTCACATCAAAGCATTGGTTTGAAGTTAAAACGTCTTATTGATGGACTTGTTTCTTTCAAACACGCATCTTTTCACTTCACAAGACATTAACTGATGGACTGGAGAGGTGTGGATTACTTGTGTGGATTATTGTGATGTTTTTATCAGCTGTTTTGGACTCTCATTCTGACGGCACCCATTCACTGCAGAGGATCCATTGCTGGGACACTGATGCAATGCTACTTCTCTCCAAATCTGATGAAGAAACAAACTCATCTACATCTTGGGTGGCTTGAGCGTGAGTAAACTTTCAGCAAATTTAATTTTGGGTGAACTATTCCTTTAATACTTTCATTCAGCATTAAATTGATCAAAAGTGACAGTCAAGTTTAAAATAACCTAAATGCTGTTCTTTCAAACTTTGTATTTATCAAATAATCTTGAAAAACCACAAAAGTATTGGGCAGCACAACCGTTTTCAACATTGATAATAATAAGAATTGTTTCTTGAGCAGCAAATCAGAATCTCAGAATGTGAACAGAAGAGACTTCTTTTAAAAACATCGACCGCAAACTGAACAGTAGTGTTTGTGTCATATTATCTCAAGTATCAACTCGCATACTGAAGATGCTAATTGTAAGAAAAAACGCATGCGTTGTTTAATTCCATGATGTTTTTCAGGCCAGAGCTCATTCAGACCACTCTTGATGGGCTTGACGTAAGAATCCCTAAAAACTACACTCGTTTCCTCCAAGAGCATTCCAGCAGTCACTTCCTGGAGTGTCGCTGCAGAGAAGCCAAGGCCTTTTACCAGGTACTGTCTCTAAACCTGACTTGTAAGTGTTTGAATGTCTTAATTAGACTGGCTCAAGCACTGCATATCAATTGGGCTCAGAGTCTAAATCATTTTGTACAGCTGTATCCAGAAGACACCTCTACAGAGGCTATGGACTTTAGGATGAGGGCTAAAAGTCTGCTTCATCTTGCTTCCAAAGTCCTCTCTGTGCTCGGAGTACCGTTCTGGCTCAGCAGTGGAACCTGTCTTGGTAAGAGGCTCTCAAAATATGACCTTTTTAATACAATGGATCATTCACAGCCTATGTATTGATCTTTAAATTTAAAGGCTCAAATTATGATTTTGATTCCCAGGGATAGAGGTAGTCTCTTTTGAGATAGAGACTTCAAATTTCCTCTAGCATATGTTCAGGGCTGTCCTCTACCTGTGTGCCATAAGAACACTAACAGATGCCGTAGGTGCTTTTATACCTTCAGCAGCTGGATTGAATAACTCCCGTCCTCTTCTGTCCTGTTTCCCACAGGTTGGTACAGGGCAGTGTAATATCATTCCCTACAGTAAGGACGTTGATCTGGGCATTTGGATTAAAGATTATAGGAATGACATCACTCCGGCGTTTCAGAAGGCTGGTCTCCCACTGAAACACAAGTTTGGCAAGGTAAGGGCCGATTTATTACCTGCCTGGAAATTGCTAGATACATTGCAGTAAATGTATTTATATTCTGTCAAGTTTCACTGTATGTGTAAAATACTTATTTATGTGTTCCATGAATGCATTCAGTTATTTACCGTGTTTATGGCAGTGTTTTAAATTGCTATACTTTTTTACGTTAGTAAGATATTTACAGAGCTAGTATTAAGTTTTGGAGATAACAAGCTTAGTCTGTCGCATAGGATGTCCCTCCAGTATTTCACCCCAAAATCAAAAGAAAAATAATTATATTTAATTTAATTATATATACTATAATTATATGACTCTAATGCAAAAAACAAACACATAATAATAATAATAATAATAATAAATAAATAAAGACAATTAATCAGTCTCATTAATGTAATAAAGTAATGAAAATCTTCCTGTCTTTTTATAATGTTTTCAGTTCAGTACAATAAACACTTTTTAATTGTGCAGTAATGATGAATTAATGCATTATAATAGACTGTTGCCTGGGCTGTGTTTAATTGTCATCGAAATTACATCACAATGCAAACACTTTAATGATCATCACTAAAGCAGGTTTTATTGATTGGTTGGTTTTTTTTTTTAAGGTGAAATCAAGAGCCATACATTTGCTGACATTTTCACCCTTCTATTTTTTTCTTCTAAATATCAGGTTGAGGACAGTTTGGAGCTCTCCTTTCAGGGAAATAATGTGAAACTGGACATTTTCTTTTTTTATGATGAAGGTGATGTTGTCTGGAATGGAGGCACACAGGCAAAGAGTGGCAGAAAATTCAAGTGAGTATTAGAAAGTTTTCTATTATCAATTAAACTTTAGCTTTCAATCAGAGATGCAAACTTTAGGGGGTTAAAAAGTGTTGAGGGAAAATGACATGAAATTACTACTATAACCAGTAGATGGCTGCAGAGGATCACTCGTGTGCTCATTTTCCATTCCCTAATATAGTTAATTTCATGTTTTGCTTTTAGATTAGAAAATTAACTGTTCAACCCTAACCTCAAGACAAACTTTCAAAAAAAGTTATCAAAAAGATCTTTTAAATTGAGCTGTTTTGGTCATGTTTAGACACGTCACACATGACATGGAACCCCAGTGCCTTTTGTAGAACCTGATTGTGAGAACACAATGGGTGGCATTATTAAATACCCAGGGAAATTCTGTTTTTTTTAAAAAAATATAACTTTTTTTTTGTATTGTTTCCTGATAGATATGTGTTCCCACGATTTAATCTGTGTTGGACCGAGCTGATGGAGCTAAAGGTACGAGTTCCCTGCGAGACTGAGGACTATGTGATGGCCAACTATGGACCCAACTGGAATGTTCCTGTGAAAACCTGGGACTGGAAGACCTCTCCGTTCAATGTACAGGAGAATGGTGTCTGGCCTGTGAGGGAATGGGATGATGTCATCCAATTTTACTGAAGCATCGTGGGAGTTACAGTATTTAGTTACACTCCAGTAGATATGGGTCATTGCAGTTACAAACCACTCTATGCTACTACAAATTAGAAAGTAAGCCCTTGTGGAAATGTTTCAGTGTTCCTTAAAAGTCTGCAGACCTTGACTGCCTTTGTAACACTAAGAGAACATTGAAAACATTAGAAGAAATATTAATGTGAGCAAGAAATTTGTTTATATTTCTTGTAAATTATCCATTGTGTAAAGATGCACACTAAGATGCTTAATTTAAATATACATGGTATGCAGTGCAGGGGTTTGAGTGCCTCAGCAACCCTGGGAACTGTTTTCTGGAGCATTGCCTCCTGGTAGGGACTTCCTTGGCAAATTGGGTCCAAGTTAGAGTCCAGACAAAGAGTGATCCAACACTGTCTCCTGTGACCAGGAAAGAGGGTGAAACCTTCACTGTAGTATGGATACCAGTGCCCTCTCCTGGAGGCATGTTTTGGAGAAAGCCTGGGTGCTGGGCTCAGACCCAAAACAAACAACATGGGGCCACACCTCCTTGTGGACTCGCCACTTGTTACACAATGGGTGGCAGCTGGAGAGGGGGGGCCCATGGATGTGGATAACTTGAGGGTGACTGGAGGGTGTGTTCCAATAATCAAGGGATCACACTTCTCAGCCTTCTTGGGAAAGCCTATGCCAGCATGCTGGAAGAGGAACAATGTAGATACCATGTGGAACAGTGGACCAACGTTTTACCCTAGCAAGGATCCTGGAGGGGCATCCCTGTTCACTCTACATGTGTTTACTGGAGTTGTTTTTTGGCAGAGTGTCTAAATCTGAAGGCATGAATATCAGTTGGAAAAAGGTGTATTGTCCTCTTTGGGTATTGCATTTTCAAGTGGAGGATCTCAACTACCTCCACAAGTGAGGGTAGGTCTAAGCACGAGGTTCATAGGCAAATTGGTGCAGTGAATAGTTGGTGCAGTCTTAGTAAAGATGATTAATATATTAAAAGTACAGAAACGGGTCATGTGCCATGCAGTCTTTGACTGAGAAGATCTGTTGGAGAAGTAGAGAGAAGTCTTGCTGACCAAACCATTTCACGTGTGGCGAGTAACTGGCACAGAAGCTTAACTTATCTGTCATTCTCAGTCTCAGGATTTCCTTTGATAACACAGTTGAGAGACTCTGTGGCACAACTGTCAGCACATCCATCCTGCGTCCCTGCCACTGGTCCTGAGAATACACATGGAATGAATTTCTTAAAGAGAATGAGTAACTTTTAATTCTATTGCACCCAAGACATCCTGTTTTATCCTTCTTCTTCATTTGTATCATATAGACCTTTGTTGTCAGAGAAACAAGTGTGCAGTCGTCGTCTTTGAAGTTCCATTTTTGTGGTAGGTCTATATAGCATCGCTGTTAAAGAGTAATTAGCTGGAAAGTGGATTTACTTATTGTAGATTTAACAAAAGTTTATTACGAGCATTGTTATGTTCCAAGCAAATGTCAACCAATGTCGATAGAAAATTTTAAAATGAAAGGTTCATTCATAAATTTTGTAAGTGCCATATTGTTTCAAGGATATTGTTGTGAAGAAATCATCAGGCGTTGGCTTGTTCACTGACTTAATTTGTGTATTGAGGTAGGGGTACAATTCCAGTATTCATTCTGAAAGCCAATGCCAAAGCCTTGAATTTGATTCAGGAGGCTACAGTTGGGTTGAGACCGAGAGGAGTATGATGTTGGCCCCTTTTTTCTAATTAAAGTCCCAACATACAACGTTCTGGTTCATCTGCGGAGGTTTAGATGTGGTAGCTGGAAGGCCATGCAATAGAGCATTGCAGTAGTCCAGTGGGTAGCATATTAAGAGTCTACATTTTATAATACTAAAAGCATGGGCATGCATTGCCGAGTGATTGCTGAGATGTAGGTAATGAAGTATCTTGCCTTCTTGGTGTTAAGTGTTGTCTTTGCAAGGTTGTAAGGCAGAGTCAGCGGGGTTGATCAACAGGTGAACCTGCATATTATCTGCACAGCAGTGACTGGAAAAGGTAGGCATTTGATTACACCTCTAATGAGGTTGTGAACATCGAAAAAAGTAGGGGGACCATGTACTGAGCCTTGATGCACACCAATGATTAACTGATGTATTTCAGACAGTGTCAGTGTGTGGTGCAGAGAGCTGATTGCTGAAAGTCACCACTTTATCAGTGGAAGAGGTGGCAAAGTCACCTGGGGGCCCCATTTATAAAACATGCGTATGCACAGATTTGATCAGACATGGTAAAGTGCTTAGTGGTACGTCAGGGTCTAAGCAGTTTTCACTTTTTACGTACTTTTCCTTGTGGCACACAAGTCAGAGTACTGCAGATAGTTAGAAATCTAAGCAATTCTTTTCGTGAAGAATTTGAACTGGGGCTCTTTTATGTGCTAATGGAATTAGTTAGAGGGCATTTACAAGATGGAAATCTAAAAACCTTTCAGCTGCGAAATTTCAAGGTCATTTATGATTTATAAATTTGACTGCTGAAAGGGGAGTCGATGCATGCTTTTGTCCATATGGTAGTTTCTTTGAATTACATATATACACATTTGAAACATAGGACAGTTTCTATGCAACATTTTATAAATCAGGCCCCTGGTGTAAGCTAGAGAGGGCATTTCATGCCACCCATCTGGATATATATATATATAAAAAACACACTTTTAAATGTATGACAGCTGATTGCACTTTTCAATTGTGTTGGTTTAAAAACTGTAAAATTTTATAAAAATAGCCTATAATTTGCTGTACAGGTATTATATTAGGCTTAAACTTTTTTTTTCATTTTATTGTAAATTTGCAATCGTATTAACAAATATTGAAAATATATACATTCTGCAGTGCCACTTCTAAATACAAATAAAATGGGGTCTTAAAGGAAACCTTGAGGCTGATTGCTTTTCCTGAACAAATGCTTTATGTATTATTGGGAGATGTATTTTTATTTTTCAGTTAATGTTCCATTCACAAACACAGGCAATTCATTTTCTTTTATTTTTTGTTTTGTACAAAATGTATCCATATAGTATCTAACAGATACTCCAACAGCAAGTGGTCAATTTACAAACCTTCATGACATTTATCCTTTCACTAGACAAGAAGCAGGTGTGAGAATATTTGCCCACTTCCCAATCAAAACACTAGAAAACAATCCAGTCTTCAGACAAAGCTAAAGAAACATACTTGATACAACGGTCATATTTAGCAGTGCATTGGAATACTGGCACCTATGACCTTATTTAAATGTACAACAGAAATCACAAAGACAAGTGCAGAGTTAGCAAACACCTAAAAACTGCAATAGCCATGTAAAGAACAGTCTGGCTCACAATCCAAAAGTGGGGGGATAAAAAAACAAAAAAAACCCCGTATACAGGGAAAAGCAGCTCCTTCTCAACAATGCTGGACCAGCTACAGAACCAATGATTAAAAATGTAAAGAAAAAAATGAGGGTAAAAAAGCTTTTTGGTTTTCACAGTTAAATTTTAATGCACTGCATGCATGATACTAACAATAGCAGGAGATCGAGAAAACATTTTTTTATTTTTTTTTAAAATGCCCAGAAAGATGCAGTTCACCTTTGTGATGAACTTTTAACTATATATATAAAAAAAAAAAATTATAAATGAATTATATCTATATTTTATTTATGAAATTGGGATGGGTAAAAGTGGGAAAGGTAAAGTTTTTAAACAATTTTCCCCTATCTCCGGTATCGACCCCCTCTCCTTCTCCCTCTCGCGGGTCTCGAATCCGCTCTCTCTTCACACGGTCCCGTCTCTGCCACGCTCTCGTTCTCGGTCACGACGGCCATCCCGTGGCGCTCACGCTCTCTCTGTCGGTCACGCTCACGTGGTCGGCTCCTACGTCCACTCACCACCGCCTGCGTTCGTCTCAGGAAATCTCCACACGCATGTCGTAGTCATGCTACCAAAGAAAAGGTTTAAAGTCCCAATGAGTAAGCCAAAAAATAAAAATAAAAATCACAACTTCATGAATGATATTTCCAGCATTTTTTTGGAACAGATCTTTCAGCTGATCAACGCTTTGGTAGTATTTAAACCATTTTAAATAACTAAACATTACCAAACTGAGGCGAAGGAGCGAACAACCCTTCTTTTCTCTGAAGCGGGCATCATGGGGCATGGGATGGGTGTCCGGAGTAAGGAGGGTGGGCCTGGGGTGGAGGAGGATGATGATGATGATGCTGGTAGTATGGGTGCTGGGGAGGATGATCCATTCCAGGGTAAGGGGCCTTCAGATAAAAACACAGTGTCAGGATTCAAACACAACGAGAACAAAAGATACAGAAAACTGTCAGAATATGTTCAGTCTTACCATTCCTTGCCATGGAGGTGGAGGCCCAATGCTGTGGTGGAATTCTCTCATATAGTCATTGTAGGACTAGAAATAAATAAAATAAGTGTTGAATACTGTTTATAAAGTACATTTAGGACTTGATATTTTATACAACTGAACCGTAATTAGCAACTACAATAAAACAAACTGGAAAATCAAGTCAACATAGAATTAAAGTATGCCTGGTTGCTTTTAAATGCATGTTCCTCCGTTACTGTGCACAATTCCACATGGGTGTTGCAAAAGTATTTTCAATGGAAGGTATATACAGCCTGCTCAGAATGTCACTAAAGGATGCCATTTGCCAATTAGCATATTCATCAAATCATTGCATCATATTTGTACTTACTCCGTTGAGAAATACATCTCTCCTAACTCCAGAGAAGCGCCATGTGAAGAGAAAATGGGTTGAGTTGCATTAAAAATTAATGTATTATAACCATTTTGAATGGAGGATAAAGAGGGAAAGACAACAGTACCAAACCTGTCCACAGGTGGATTGCGAGGGTCCTTGCATAAACCTAAACCGACAGCAAAAAACGAGACAGATTTCACCAATACAGAAACAAGCACAGCACAAACACAATAAAACCAAAAGTCCCAAGTGAACAATCTCATTAAAAACACAAGACAAATGCTACAACCTTCTTGGCCAGAGAGCAAACATTTAGAAACTCAAAATCAGGTTTGCAGTTCAGCTTTCATACTTACTATGCAGAAAGAAATACAACTGTCACCTAAGGTACCATCCTTAAAACACAAAGTCACTTGTCTCGATTGAGAGCCAAAACAAGGGGGGGAAAGAAAAAGCTTTTTGTGCCACATTACTGTGGCTTTATTTCAGAAAGCAGACCAATGAAGAATATGAGACAGAAGAAATGGAGAGATCTACGTGCTGCGGATATATTGACCTGGTCTCTGGGGGAATTCTGGCGTGTAATCAATCCTGGGCCGCTTCCGGTTGTGCATGTCGTATTCCTCTGGACGACGCCTACGTAAACCAGGTACATTAATGTGAAAGATGGCACTGATTTGAAATAAAAAAAATAAAAAATCCAGACAGACATGAAACCATACAAACAACAACATCACCTTCAGTTTGTCAGTGTGTGGGTACAGGATTACATATTTAATCATTTTCTTACTCACTGTACACTTTCTCGTAGTTTAGATTATAGTAAAGTAATATTATACTATTAATTGGTGAGCAACTAAATGAATGATTAAACTGCATGACACAAAGTAAAACATTCACAAAACCTAATGTACAATCTTTCTTTGCATATTAAGATCTTACTGTTCTGCATAAAAGAATAGTTTGGGTTTAATACAAGCCACAAGTAATCTACCCACAGCATTTGTGACATTATGGTTATTTGAGCTGGGTCAAAATTGATGATCATCTAACAACTGACTAGTTGGTCAAGTTGGCTAGTTAAATTAAATTTGAATTTATAAAGCCACAAGAGTGTCCAATTTTTTCCAATTCATAAGCATATAAAGTAGATTACTTTTGCATGATACATAGAAGGATATCAAAAAAAGACAGTAAAATTATTATTATTTGTGGTAATCGACAAGCCACAAATGCTGCTGCAAGAGTTTAACTTGTACTGAACCAGAATATTCCTTCAGTACTAAAGCCACATTAATGTGGTTCTTTTGATGCTCAATCCTCAGCAGAGCTCTACAGGTGTGAGCATTTCGCTGCGTTCAAATGTGGAAAGCTATTTGGACACCCATGAAATTGAAATCTTCTTGTGAACTCAGATACCGTCAAAATGTATCTACCCTAATTTGGAAATTTGTTTCACACTGCTGTTCATTGTCTTCCATTCAAGTCAACAGAGAGATGACAAAAATATTGCTAATGTTTAAGGGGACATTCTGGTGTGCATGATGTTCTGTTATTTGTTCAGGGTCTGGTAACATCGGTTCAGCATTTTTAAGATTGCCTGATCAAGTTCATTAAAATGTGTTTTCCAGACTCTGAGGTTGACATCCACATATTTCTGAAATTCAAGAAAGTTTGACTAATAAAACATACGAATGCTTCATTATTATATTATATTATAATTATATTATAACGACTAAAAATGATAAAATGTTACCAATATATGTGACCCTGGACCACAAAACCAGTCATAAGGGTTAAAGATTCATACATCATCTGAAAGCATCTGAAAATAAATAATCTTTCCACTGATGTTATGATTTGTTAGGATAGGACAATATTTGGATGAGATACAACTATTTGAAAATCTGGAATCTGAGGGTGCAAAAAAAAATCTAAAATATTGAGAAAATCATCTTTAAAGTTGTCCAAATGAAGTTCTTAGCAATGCATGTTACTGATCAAAAATTAAGTTTTAATATATTTACAGTAGGAAATGTACAAAATATCTTCATGGAACATGATCTTTACTTGATATCCTAATGATTTTTGGAATAAAATAAAAATGTATAATTTTGACCCCTTCAATGTATTTTTGGTTATTGCTACAAATATACCCCAGAGACTTAAGACTGCTTTTGTGCTCCAGGGTCACATATTTTTGGACAAGTTGTTAAAACAGCAGTCAAAGCTGCTAATATTTTGAACTGCCAATTGCTTGACAAAGACAACAGATGAGTTTGCCGATAAAACCTTTTCAAATGCCAGGTATGTGTTAGCATTAATGTTAAGAAATCCTGAGCTGTACCCGAATGTTACCGTAGAGCCCTGGTCAGAATTGTATGAAGAGTTTGCCTAGCGTTTGCTGTACCTGAAGCCAAAAAACCCACATGCCTTCAACTGTACCCTGACTTCGTGATGAGTGCCTTTTTCTAGAAAAATACTTCCTAAACTCGAAACATTACTCAGTAAGTGGGTGCCCTTAGTGAAAATGTCAATCTAACATATGGTAAGAAACCAATATGTCACACAAAAACAAAACAAATAAAAATCTGTTTGAGAGTGTGACATACCGCATTCTTGTAGTTTTGGGACTGTTAACGTTGGCAAATACTTTAAAGAGTAAAAGTTCATTTAAAAGTCCATCTTATGCTTTAACACATTTTAAATGGGAGGGCTTGGTAAAGCAGAAGAAGGGGGAGTGATAAGCAGTGGTGCAGTCCATTGCAAAGCAAACCAAAAAGACCAAGAGAAGATCCAGACATCTGGAAATAACCCTTCTCTTGGGGTCCTCAGGTCCATGGAGGGCTCAGAGAAACACAGAAGAAGGGAAGGGGGGAGGCTCACTTTACACCATCTTTAGTCCAGAGGAGGGAAACCAAACCGCCTACCTACCACCAGCCTGGAACAATCCCATCGTTTTGAGAGGAGGGGGCCTTTTCGTAACAAAGAGGGCAGGGGAAAGGGGAGGGACGTGTAACGCATCCAAACTGGAGTCCATCAGTTGGGGCTGGGGGCCAGACAATGCCAAACCAACCGACCTCCTCATAATGTTTGTCTGGAGAAAGTAAGGATGCGTTTTTAAGTCCTTGATTTCTCATTTTGGGCCCTTTTTGAGCACTGTGGTATGGAACAGAGTTCAATGTAAAGCAGTGCTCTATAGGGACAGTCCCTGGTGTGATGCGAGTCATAAGCCACTGAAGAACATGCTCTTTTTTTTCCCTTCCTCCCTGTCTCTCTCCCTCTCTGTTTTCATTCTTTCCTTCACCGTTTGACGCTACACCCCCCGCACATTTCAACTATCTAATATTCATATAGCACACACTGGAGCGGGAAAGGAAACCCAGCAAAGAAGTCCCAAAATACGCTCCTCTTGAAACGCTTTCTTTTTTTTAAACAACGACTGCCTTTCTGCCCCTCAAAATCGATGCGCCATCTTCCTTTTAATTAATAGGCTCCTTTTACAAGCGTCCCAAAATTTGAATGGCTATATCCCCCATGGGACACTCCTGCAAGAGAAGGCTTTGGGAAACAATTTAAACACAGTCGCATCTTGACGAGTAAAAAAACAAACCTCAGTGCTACAACTACAAAGTTAAACTAGAGGCTTAAAGTTTGGTATCAGGTCAATCCTTACTCCATTTCAACTCCCATTAACCATCAAATTAACAATAGCACGGATGATTTATGCTGTGATTTTCCCACAAAAGCCGCAGCCGTATCCGGTCTGCTCTGGTCAGCTTGGTTCGTGGCTCTTCTCTGACCCTCGCTCAAGTGACGATGAAGACGAAGGTGGAAAAATAACAAAAAACACACACACTTTGCTCCCTTTGGCATCAGGTGACAGGGGGTACACAGGTGCGCACTATCCGTCCAAAGAAACATTTCTAACCTTCCCATGTCCGAGGGACGGGCTCTCTGTGGGGCGGTCGCGCCCCGAGGATCGAGGCTCTGAGTGCACTCCCTCCTTTGCTGGCGCATTTTGTGAATGACTTGATACCAAGTCCGATGCTCTCATCAGGTGTGGGAAGAGCAGTGCACAGCTGTGTCCCGCAGTTCTGGTTCAATCTCCTGTAGCCGGCCGTTTTTGCAGAGGTCCCAAGAGATCATGCGAGACAGTGGAAAAGAGAGAATATTCATTAACCAAATTATCTGACTGCTCGTCTATGAGGCTAAAGAGGACATGGGATGAGCGAGGCTATAAGTCAACAGGAATCCAAAATTAATTTTATTTGCATTCTTTTTGCTCATTCATTTTTTTTGGCTGACCTTAAAGGGATACTCCACCCCAAAATGGAAAATTTTTTCATTAAATCACTTACCCCCATGTTGTTCCAAACCCATAAAGCATTTGTTTGTTCTTCTGAACACAATTTAAGATATTTTGTATGAAAAACCCGGGAGGGCCTGTGACTGTCTCATAGACTGCCAAGTAAATAACAGTGTCAAGGTCCATAAAAAGTATGAAAGCTGTCATCAGAATACTCCATCTGCCATCAGATGTGTAATCTGGTTATATGAAGCGACAGGAACACAATTTTGTAAGAGAAGAAAACAAAAATATTGACTTTATTGTCAACAATTCCTTTGTCAACAGGTCTTCTCTGTGTCTCAGCCATATCACCGTATGTTCTTCTGTGTCATCCGCGCCACAAGGATGCGCTGTTTCTACTCTTCTACGTATATTTAAAAGTGTTCCCGTTGCTTCATATAACCCAGATTGCAGGTCTGAAGGCAGACAGGGGATTTGACGATGAACTTTCATACCTTTTCTGGACCTTGACAGTGTTATTTATTTGGCAGTCTGTTGGACAGTCACAAGCCTCCCGGTTTTCATTCAAAATATCTTAAATTGTGTTCCGAAGACGAACAAAACATTTACGGGTTTGGAACAGCATGGGGTTAAGTGATTAATGACAAAATTTTCATTTTGGGGTGGAGTATCCCTTTAAGAGACCATCCTATTTTTTCAATCCCTCCCCTGCAACCAAAGGACTAGTGAAAGCTGAAGTATGACCTGTCACTTGCCTTGCTGTTGTGGTGCACAAGCGGGAAGCCGATACTCAATTTCAATAACCAACATTTATTTTTAAAGATCACCTTGCCACACAGGATTGACCCATTTTCTACATAAAGTGTTCCAGCAAAACGGTGTATGAATGTGTAGCTGTCAAGAGTTGTCATAACTGTAAAATATCCAGCCATTAAAATTTCTTTTAATTTTTTTTATTTTGGAAAAAAACAAAAAACTCAATATTTTTTTTTAGAAAAACTGTACATTTGTTGATAAAATGGAATGCAATTTTGTTTGTTTGGGATAAATGAAAACCGTTAGCAAAGGCAGGTAAAAAAATAAAATAAAAATTCTGACCCGAAGAAAGAAAAATATATTATTGTTGAGCCCTGTTCATTGAATGTAACATCCACATATTTACAATCTAATTAACTAAAATGGGTTACAGAAAGATTTTCAACATTAAAAACTAAACTAACCTGTCCATCACGTCCAATCTTCACAGGCTGTGCTCATTCCATGAGTTGGAGAGGTGAGCCGTTTTTGTGAAAGGTAATTCCCGCCTTTAAGCAGAAAGAAAAACCTCAACATCTCATAACTGTACTTGAACTTAAAAAAAAAAAAAAAAACCACTGCTTTCGCCCAGGTTTTTACCTGCAAATCCAGTCGACTTTTGAAGACTCCTCCAAGCATCTTGGCGTTCATGCCTGCGGGTAGAACCCAGTGGATGGGAGAGAACCTCCATGATGAGATCTTCAGACGAGAGCCGCGCAAAACCTGAAACACACAAACACAGGTCTTTATGTGCACCCAACATAGTCACACTAAACGATTTTGCATTGCCAAATCATAGTTCAATCATAGCAAATATAAATCAGGGTATTTGTAAACCACTACCTTGGAACTTTCCACTCTCCCTAACTGAAAAGATCAGCATAACACTTCGAGCAGAGCGAAAAGCTGCGGTGAGTTTTTTTTTCTCGTTGACAGGCAAAAGTGGACCAAACACCCTGTGGAGAGATCACGCACAGCACGTTAACTGAGTAAAGCTTCAATTAAACTCAAAAAAATCCTCTTCAAACTGTAAAGTGGCACACCTTTGCTTTAGCCAGGGAAACGTTCTCATGATTGTTGCTCTTAATTAGAAAAAAACCTGGCCTCTCTCAGGATAGATACTTCAGCTTGCTGGGTTTGATCTTTAAAAAAGACAAAAAGGGGAAAACTGGTCACAAAACGCAGCAACAGTAGTCAGTACTCCTGCTGCAATGGCAGAAGAATTTTGATAGCATTGATAATGAAAACAATTCTCAACAAATTTCAATAAGTTATCTGACATTGCAATGCAATTTAAATGTGCAAACATCATCTGAACGTGGAGTGTGATTCTCTTACCTCACATCCTCACAGCTCTGACAGAAGGAGGACAGTTTTTCATGTTTCTTTTCAGACCCTAAAGTCAGAGACACACTACACTTAACATTCACAATACAGATCGAAAACGTGTGCTGCTGCTGCCAGCGGCCCATGATTTTGACTCGTCCTATAGAACATGAAACAGCCCAACGCTGTAACATACTGGCTTTTTAACAAAGATTACTCCGCAAGCTTAACGTAACGGTACAAGATTAGAGAAACAAATATAGTTGTTGGAAAATTACACTATTTCAGGGTTGCCATCAGGTGTGTATAAATGCATTTTATAATCGAGCTAATCTGGTAATCTGACCTGCTCTGCCAAGGATCCAGTCGATCTACGCTTCAGCCATCACACGTATGTCCATTTTTCGCTTTGTTTTACGCCTTGGATCACCATTACAAACAATTTCTTAAGCCTCCTAACTTTTTTTTTGTTTTTAGCGCTCCCTCGCTCCTAAGACTAATCCTCTAATTGATCAAACTTTTACACCGGCTGTCTGCGCAAATCTCAAACATTTAAACTGCAAGACTGGACCGCCGTCTCAGCGGATCAACTTTCACTCTCCTCTTGCATAATTTGCCTTCAATTCATGTCCAGTTAATAATTTCTAAGTAGCCGTGTACTTAAGCTATACATTAGCCGATTCATAGTTTTAATTTTATAATGAACCATTGAGCTTTTTCATTGAAAAGCCACCAAGGCAGAGGCAAGTCAGCTTACACTGCCAAATCAACTCAAATTGAAACTAAAACCTAAGCTGAATCTTTGTTACTGTGACTTTTATTTAAACATTTTATTAGTATCATTAAGGGGTCTATTTGAATACCTACCTTATAGGATTCTGAAGCTGAACTTCCACTTCTACCAAAAAACGATTGGTGATATCCCTCTAGCTTTGCTGTCTTGGCTTTGCTTGCTTTCCCGCATGCTGAACAGTAAATAAGAGAACCACGCCCCTTATGGTTAGACTATCAAGAATTATTTGAGATTTCTTGGGATCCAATTTCTAGCAAAATAGTTTTTTTTTCTGTCCTTGATGAACACAGCCAGGCAGCGGGGACCCGTAGTGAAAACTTCTAACAACATGGAGATCAACTAGTCACAGGTAAATTCGTGTGTTGTTTTAAAGCAAGTTGCCATAGTTCTTATGGAAATGTAATTAAAACGTTTTTATGGTCTTTAATCTGCAGGTCTGCTCCAAATCCAGCAAACTGCAACCTACGCAAAGTTGTAGGCATCACAGAGGCTCTGTCCTGATGTGAAGGTGGCAGCACAAGAGTTGCTAAATGAAATCCCAAAATGCTTTAATCAACTCAACTCTCATAGGACCGTAAAAGTCGGGTTCCAGAAGTTAAATCCCATTTATTTTCTCCATAAGGAAATGGACTTTAACAACCTATTTTGAGTTCAGAGGTGGTTCATTGATGGTATATATCTTGCTTTTGTTGAAGCCATCCCATTTCACACAATTTGAAAATGACTTTTAAAATAAGTGTTTAACAGCTGAATTCATGGTGGAAAGGAAACTACATTACCCATGATGCTTATATTCAGAAAATGTACAGCAAAAGAGCTTGTAGGGAAAGCCTACTCCCAAACACTCTAAAGCTGCTTAAATACACAGTCTTTGCTTCAAACAGACAGTTTGAATGGTTGGATTCTCCTCTTAGCTGGTTGGATTATGTATAGCTTTAAAATGGTCATGAATAGAGAAACCAAACTTTCCTATCTTTCAACAAGAGATCATTGTTCTATAAAACTGTCTGTAAGTGTCAGAACTCAAAACCTCCTGATCAGTCCAAAATCATCTTTTATTGGAACCAAGCTGCCCATTTTTTGTCTGAGTATGATGTCACAGTGCAACACAAAAGACCGCCTGTGCACACAAGCTCAGTCCTACTACAACAATAAAACATCTTCAGCCCTGACACAGGGATTCTCACATGTAGTAGGAGGCCGAATACAATACAAGACAGATGCAAGTACAGGATTTACCCAAGAAACAAAATGATGTCTCAGAGGATTACCAGACAGTGTGGAAAAAACTTTGCATGGTCTTTCTTGCGATCCTATCACAATCGGGTCCAAACCATTGTTGCGTTGCACCCACCATCACCAGTTGACTTTACAGAGAGACTGAAAATAAACAGATGGATGCAGTGCCAACTATAATGTATCTGATAGCAATGCCTGCACCCACTTAAGTGCGGGTAACAATGTTTTGTCAAGTGTCCACTATTGCTTTGTCTGTTACAGATCGTTTGATATATACTGAGCATTTACATGTTTTTAGCCAGTATTACCCAGTGTTTTCAGTAGTACATCACATCAGGAATAAATCTATCTATTTTAATACAGCCAAAACAGGTACCCAGGTCATCGACAGTGCAAAGTTTACTTCAAAGTCTTGAATGTGGCCCGCTTATCAAAATAGACCTTTTCAAAGAGTGTCACAAAACCAGGGACAGAAAGAGTAGCCTATTAACTTCGAAATGATGATGTTGGATTGTAAAAAAACCTTGCTAAATAATAAGTGGACATCAGAAAACAACATTTAAAAAAATGCAGTTCATGACCCCTTTGGCAATTTTTTCTTTTTTTTTTTTAGATCCCCATGGAAAAAAAATCCTCCCGGAATCAGCGCCACTGATGCACTCTATAGGAAGACTGTGCTTGCATGTTTTAGGCTGCAGCAGTAGCACTCATTTTCAAGTGGTTTCCATTTACTGAAGATGCTATGACAACCTCTAACTGCACAAATGCTCCTAGAGCCTCCGCTGCTCATTATCAGCGATGTTGAAGCTAACAACAACTAAGCAGAAATGCACAACATCTACAAGTAGTTTGTAAGTATGCATTCAATCAACTCATACAATTTAAAGGTGCACTCAGTAGGATTGTGGAAGGAAGGAAGTTGTCTAAAACTTCAGATTTGAATTTGCTACATACATCAGACATGAATACAATTTGAAGTATTTTGAAAATCTTTAAAAAGTTATTCACCATCAAAGGTTTTACAGTTTTTGGGACAATGGTCCCTTTACATTCCACCATTTTATTTATTCTCAATGACCGTGGCTCAGCCCACCCGTGCAAAATATCGTGGTTTCTGCTTGGTGTCCAATCCACCACACGGATATTTAAAAAAAAACTCACTTATGATTCTTTTACTCTGCTTTCATAAATTTAAGCTTGAAAGCAGGTGAGATGGTGAGGAAAAAACAGCTTTATATCTGCTAACAATGCTTCTAGGTAGGCTGCCTATGTAGACAGCAGACTGTGAGGCAGCTCACTAGGGTTTGGAACAGAGTATTTGGCAGCCTATCAGAAAAACATTCAACAACATGAGCATGAGGATTATGACTGTGAAAATTGCTAGCGGAACTGTGATCTTCAGCAGGCTCATACCTGACGCCTCTGAGCGGAGGGCTGACTGCAATGACCTCCCTCTATTCCTACGAGAAGGGACACAGACTCGACTGGGAGTCGCTGGCCCGCTGCGAGTATCGTAATCATTCTGGTTCATTTTCCCTCCCGCGGGTCCTCCTCCTCCAGTTCATACTCCTCCTCTTCTTCTCACCTTCTCCTCCTCTTTCTCATCTTCCAGCATTCTACTCTTCTGCTGTCCTTCTCCTTCCCCTTCCTCCTGCCACGGCTCCTTCCTCTTCGGCATCTCCGAGCAGTTGCCTCAGAGGAAGCCACAGAGAGTGCCAGTCGCATATTTCTTCTGAATGAGCCTCCTCCTCTCTTGGAAGAGCGACTTACTCTGGCCTGTACTGGTCCTCACTAGTCCTCCGCAATCTTCTGAACAAAGCAAGTGTTTGTAATTACACACCATGCTTTCTATGCAACACAGATGTTTTTTTTTTTATATGTTTGAACAGAAATTGCTGTAAAAATGAATTAAACAAGATGCAAATATTACAATCTGAGTATGTAACGCGAGTGGTCATGGTGAACAGCTGGGTGTGTAGCGACGGAAAGAGAGTTTAAGCACGCGCAGCATGCAGTGTCAGTCTACAAACAGGTATAATCTCAGACTCTCAGTCACTCAACAAACACTCCATTTAAAAGCTTCACCAGAGGACGGGTGTCATAATTCTAGTTCATAGCAAAATGCTTTAAATAGAGATCTGCTTTACTAAACAACCAAATGTTTAAAGGGAGGGAAAAACACAAATCAACAGATACTAAATGATTCACGGACCACCAAGCCAATTGCTACAGCTGATAAGCAAAGCTGAGAGAAAAAAGAATCAGACCAGTTAAAATCAACAATATCTTTAATTATAATGGATTAAAATGAAAAACAATTTTAAACATTACAGGTACCCATGAAAATCTATTTGTTTAATTCATACAGTGCAGACTATTTACACTAATTTTGATCACTTCATTCAATTTCTGATGCCATTTCAGACTACTGCTAGACCTATCTGAAAAAACTAATTATTTACGACTAGAGCCATGGTCTCTCCATTTCTGTCACCGATGGAGTGCTGGTTCCTTGCCATTGTCGCCTATGGCTTTGCTTATGTTTTGGGGGACGCTTGATCTGATGGGGAGTGAGCACAGAGCACTACTGGACTAGCGCCTGCAACCGGATGATGGACCATTCACTGAATAAGCTCAATGAACTGACTTAGCTGGAAAAAATGACTCTTTGTTATTGTCGTCTTGTATTTACTGACAAACTATTGTTTGCCGTTTGACATGATTAGTATGTATAAAGCGCTATTACCAAAAATAAAAAATAAATAATAACTATAATAATTCTATATATATTAGGGGCTGTCATTATAATGATTAATCACGATTGTATACTATCCACATCCATAAAATAAAAGTTTGATTTTTCCATAATCACCATCCCATATGTGTGCATACTGTGTGTAGTGTATATTTTATTATTGTATAAAAAAATCAAGAACACACATGCATTGTATTATATTAAGAAGAATATGTTATGTTATTATATTAACTATATTTATTTTATTACTATAAATATAGAAAATAAGCCGGGGGAGCCTAAAAATATATGAAAGGTATACATGTTAAAATATTTTTCCCTAAATATAGAAAGTTTATGTGTGTGTATTTCTATCATACATTAAAAATATTACCCTGTACCCATACATATATTATGTAAACACAAACTTTTATTTTGGAGGTGGCTTAATCTTGATAAGCATTTGACCGCCATAATCGGGCTATATATCTATATATATATAATATCTCTAAATCAACGTACAGTAATTTCTTAAAAAGGTTCAAAAGTGCACTTTTCACTTAACAAACTTGAAGCTTTGCATTTATATCGCCATCACGTTTGTTTATGTTCAGCAATGAAAGAGACTCGGACCACGTAATTTTTGAACGAGCAAAAGGCAGAAACTAAATCAGTGGCGCATGTTGATTCCACACAATAAGAATGCTGCTGTAACGGGGCGATAAAACCACTTTCTCATTGCTAAGTTGACTCATTTAATGATGGTTACGCACATGACTTTTTTTGAGTCAATGTATGTGTATACTTTTTACTTTCCTATTTAAAAAAAAAATTATATTAAAGAAGAAAAACATATGATTCAACGGAACAAAAATGCAAAAAACAAAAAACTCCAATCTATGTTATAACACTTGTTACCTCTGTCAGATCGGGCCAGCAGGGGTTTAATCCGTCTCTGGGAGTGCTCTGCTGGAGGGGACAGGACTTGTTCAACTATACCTTTAGAAAAACCATCAGCCCGGGACGCAAACTCCCTCTGCCCAGCATGGTTCTTGCTGTCCTCAATAGAGCTCTTTGGCGGGGGGGGGGGGGGGGGAGACTCATGTCTTCCTCTGAGGATTGCTTGTCTTTTTCGGACCCAGAAGAAGGGCGTAGCTCTCTTTAATTGCTGTTTTCTGGTAGCGCTTGTCTGCTGAATGGCTGCGAGCCGCGTTGCCTCTGGCTGTCAGCCGAGTTCGTGACTTTCCTTTTAGACCCTGAGGGGCATTTATATGTTAGTCAATAGACGGTTAAGTGTGGAAAATGAAGTCTTACAGAGGCCATCCGTAGTTTAATATTTGCAGGGTTGTACTGTCCGCATGCCTTGCAGGGAAACAGTTACGCACACCATTGTATCCTGTATACTTATTGTCGTGAGACATTTGTCTGAGTTGTGCTTGTTGTTCGTGGTCATGTACTTCTCCGTATTTCTAAGGTCTAGCTCCGTATATTTTCATTCTTTGTAACCCCTTGGATTACTGTCACCCCATTTTAACTAGGCATAAAGTGGACTATCGAATACTTAATTTAGGTGTATTTTATAAAACAATTCTGATATTACACTTTCGATGGTTGACTGGTAAATAGAAGAAAATGTAGAGAGAGCGGAATCAAAATTCTGATGTTATGGCAATTGCTATTCTATCATCAAACCACCACAAGTACATTTTTTTCTCATTAACATGCGATATATTCGCCTCGGGTTATTAGAATTTATCGCCATATCGGAGCATGACATCGTAAAACTGGTATTCCAGCACATTCAGTTGTCCCCATATGAAAAATGGAACGTACAGGTTTAAAAATTAAATTTTCAAACACTGCATTTCAGTTTAAGTATTATTTAGGCATGTCTGGTCACTCACAAACAAGCCAATGGGAAAACACCAACCCCCGTGCATTTGTACAAAAGCCATCAACTACAGACGTTACACGGTAACAGCCTACATCATTATACTCACACCATCAAAAATAATAAGGTATAGCAAGAGATGAAGTATTTTACCCAAAGTTGAGGGTGTTGCGTATGAACCTAAACAGTTTGACGTAAAAAAGACCGTTAATGCTGTAATTTATATTAGCAAGTGACAATCGTCCATTTTTAATTCTGAGATATGTAAGTTACATAAATTAAGATTGTAACGTAGCATGTCCTAACATAACAGGCTTGTTTTGATTGCTAAACATACCAAAAAAAGCAAATCGGCAGTAATCCCGTACAAAAACTTGCTGAATGCGAAAACCACAAATTTTATGCTGATTTCTTTCAGAACACATTCAGTTATATAGAACAAAGTGCTCCACAAATAACAAGAAAAAGGATCGTTGCTAAGTGTGATGCCCTGGTGGTTTCCTCACAACAAACTCTTTTCTAAGCCATAAGCCGGATATGGGTATTGCTCAAACGTTACCTGAAAACCCTAGCTAATGTAAAATAAACAAATCCTGAACGATTAAAATTGAATGGCCGGATGTAATACGTGTATTCCAGCGCGAAATCAATTCTTGGTTTGGTAATGCTCTTACATCAACACACAGTACCATAGTTTCCCTTAAAATCATGTGTTCCCGCTCTTGGGTGGAGATTCTTAAGGCCTCCCTGGTAGGAGCAACACACAACCTTCGTCGGCCCCAGCACTCTTCAGATCCCACTCTGAAAAATTCAACGAAAGTGCTAAACTCTTTTAGAAAAACTGCATTCCACAGCATAAATGTATGGTAGCTCGAGTGTGTATAGTGTCTGGTCTAAAAAATGAAGGCAACATGCCTTTCTCCAGCATGCGTAATCAGACCGTTCCACAGTATTCAAGCTCATCACTGAAATACACATTTTTTCTGCCGATCTTATACCAACGTGATTGAAAGATTCCAAAGTGATATGTGTTATCGGTGAACACTTTCACGTCACAAAGTTATAATGCTGTATATTCTTCTTTAGCAGAGAATATGTTCGTCCACGGTTTTTTCTGGAGATTATTTAAGGTACATAATCGCGGTTGTGCATAACACGTGAACATAGAACAGTGACTTTAAATTGGTACTATAAAATATGAAGCAAAATAATACAAGATCACATAAAATCAATATATGTAACACACAGCGATATGCGGGTCAGAAACATTCAGTAGTATAAACAGGGTCCTCCATGAGGCTTAGAATATGCTTTTTTAAGCTAGCGCATCGCGGTTTGTGTCCTCAACCAAATATCTTTAGTAACCATGCTTTAAAATGTTCAAAAAACAACATTATTTTGAAAACCTAGTAACGCATAAGCAAAAATTCTGCATTGGATTAATAGCCGTAAATAGATATTTTTAAACAAATCTTTAATTAAATTAACGTTACAGTAGGCAAATTTCAGACGCACTCCTACCTTCTCAAGGAAGCGGTCATCCTGTCGGCAGGGCATCATTCAGCCCCCGGGTATATAAAACACACCTTAGCGATTCCTAAAATCTCTTTCGTAGATTGCGTTCTGGCCAAATTTTCAATGCTTTTTGCTGTCATTTTAGAAACTATTCCACAGCATCTAAATGTTTCAGACTCGAGACTGGCCTGTAAACCACTGGTCTAAAAGGCGGATGCTTTTGACCCACGCCTGTCTTTCTTTGCGTGCAAGATTTGTGTTGGCAATTATGCAGAATGACAAACTACGCCTTATGTTGACGCGAGCGGACACATGGTGGGTCATCGTAGCATTCGGTTTGCCGTTTCAGGGGGGCGTGGCAATGCTGGTATATTTTCTGATAAAATGCAATATCACATTGTTTATTCGTGACTTCAGTCTTTACAAACTTAGGCCCCTTTACCATAGCACACAATAAGTATGGTACTAAAATCTATTTCCCTAACATAATAAAATCAAGTAAAATAACGCATCATATGACCCCATTTAAAAATTAAAAAAACAGAAACCTTAGAGGTTGCATACTGTTTCGGCATATATGCTTTTTTAAACATCATAGTTGTGTTGTTATAACTATTATCGTAACTATGCTCTAACTCTGCATTTGGAACCGACGTCTCTGTTGCAGTAACGAGCAAACACTCTGCATTTGTGGATAGTCAATAGCCCAATACGTTAAACTAATAACATACTTACAAGTAGCCCATGATTCAGAAAGCACTCCTAGGTTCACTGAAGCGGGTCATCCTAAATGGCATTGCTGTTTTTGTTGTAAGTAATCTCTTAAAAGATCCTTCAATGAATCTACTTTCGGAAGGCCAGATAAAGTGTTGTGGCAACACAAATGGGGGCCCATATGGATGTTCAACAAATGGGTTAGACATGGGCAAAAACACAATCAGTTCCCATAATAGGCGCCTACAAATGGGCTCAAGGTAGTACCCACATAGGTAATATTTGTGTGGGTTGTGAACGGGGACATACATATAGGGTAGTGATGGGTCCATTTTTTTTTCATTTTTGGGAAACGATCTGTTCATTGCATCTGTCACCGTGACCTAAAAGCTCTGCATGTAATAACTAGAACGGTGCTGTTTGTCTAAGACTTGATGGATGCTCTGTCAAATTCTTCGTTCATCAGTGTAGGAAAATAGGCTGTGCTATTTGATAGCAACTTCTCCTATAGAAAGCCACATTTCTAGCATGTTGTCAAACTGGCATTTTTCCATTTCAAAAATATATCTAAATTACGGCCTATGCTCTCATTGTCAAATGCACAAATGTTAATCCATGTGTTTATGACCTCAAGGTTAGATTATGTAATGCTATATTGGGGGGTTGTTCTTGCACACTTAGTAAAACAAACTCCAGTTAGTCCAAACTGCAGCAGCGAGAGTTCTTACTAGAACCAGGAAGTATGATCCCATATTAGCCCGGTTCCAACACATGGCACTGGCTCCCTATCAAACATCCATATAGATTTCAAAATCTTTGCTTATTACTTATAAACGCCCTGGAATGGTTTAGGACCTCAGTATTGAATGAGCTCTTGTTACATTATAGTCCTCCATGTCCATTGCGTTCTCAAAACTCTGGGATAACCTACATAACATTGTTCGGGAGGCAGACACCACTATTGCAGGTTTAAATCTAGATTAAAAGACCATCTGCTGTAACCTGGCTTTACACATAGCACACATAATATGCTTCTTATATCCAAATCACGTTAAAGGATTTTAGGCTGCATTAATTAGGGTACCATAGGTGTGATTGGCAAAGGACAAAAAGCAGGAAAACTATATGGTGGGACTTTACACCCCCCACCCCCCCACACAGTGAACATATTTTTTTTTTATATACATTTAATGAGAAAATTGCAAAACAGTGCACATTGAATTAGACTACTTCGTTTCTTGCATAAGTAGTGTTGTCATGGTACCAAAATTTTCAGTATTACGGTACCGATTTACCAGGTAAACATCCACGGTTCTCGGTACCAATTTCGGTACCAAAAGCAAAAAAACACAAAAACCATAATTAAAAAATTTGCAAAAACATTTTAGAGTTTATTCAGCGAAGAATAACATCTAAGTTAGCTAAAAAATAAAAATAAAAAAGGCCCAGGACTGCTTTTCTGACTGATATGGGACACCCCCAATGTTAACTATTTATTCATTCTTCTCTAAAATGCGATATTCTTAGAATTCATAATTCATTTAAAAGCCCTCTTGGTGGTAAAAATAGTAAAATAGCATCATGTCCTCTTGTTTTTTTTAACCCTAATAAAAGTTATAGGAGCATTAAATAGTTAAAGAAACTTATTTCTAATGCTCATTATATTTATGAGTAGTTATAATTCATTATACGAGTAAAACTACCTCTAATAACAGCATTCATTTCAATCCGACATTCAAATTAAATATTTAATAATATTTCATAACGGAAGCGGTGTTTTCCACAGCCTTCACACTCTATTTTTTGACGGCATATATCTGCAAAGTTCATTTTTCTGCCAGCAGAGCGCGCTTGTAGAGATGCGAGAAGAGGTTTCCTCAGTAACGGCTGTAATCAAATAAGCGCTGCTCCTTTCCTTAAAAAAGGAATAGTTCACCCAAAAATGAAAATTATGTCATTAATTGACTCACCCCCATGTCGTTCCAAAACCACGTGAGGGACCTCCGTTCATCTTGGGAAACACAGTTTAAGATATTTAGATTTAGTCCGAGAGCTTTCTGTTCCTCCATTGAAAAAAAATGGTATGTAAGCGGTATACTGTCCACGTCCAGGAAAGGTAATAAAAACATCTTCAAAGTAGTCCATGTGAATCAGAGGGTCCGTTAGAATTTTTTGAAGTATCGAAAAATACATTTTTTGGTCCAAAATATCAAAACTACGGACTTTATTCAGCATTGTTTTCTCTCCCCGGTCTGTTTTGAGCGCAGTTCACAACACTGCAGTGTAGTGATAACGGTTCGCGTCTACAATAAGCATTAATCCACAAATGACTTAAGCTGTTAACTTTTTAACATGGCTGACACTCACTCTGAGTTCAAATAAACCAATATCCCGGAGTAATTAATTTTACTCAAACAGTACACTGACGACAAATGCTGTGAAAGAGAGAACTGAAGATGAACGCCGAGCTGAGCCAGATAACTACGAAAGATTGACTCGTTCTCGAGTCAAGAACAAAAAAACCGTTTCGGTCGGACGCGTCCGGTTCGAGAACCGAGGAGCTGATGATTACTGTGCATGCGTGATTCAACGTGAAGCAGACTGACAACACAGCGCCGTCTGAACCGAATGGTTCTTTTGATGGACTGATTCTGTTGCTCATGTTATCAGTGCGGGTAAACGAAGTCGAGCGCAAAAGAACTTGTGAACCGTTTTTCGGCAAACCGGTTTATTGAATCAAACTGTCCGAAAGCAACAACGGTTCGCGGAAAAAGAAAAAGAACTTCCCATCACTACTGGTGATCACGAAAAAACGATGCAAACCTGTTCTTGACTAGAGAACGAGTCAATCTTTCGTTCGTTATCTGGATCACGGCTAGGTCGGTGTTAATCTGCAGTTCTCTCTTCACAAGCCAGTTCAGTCAGTGTACGGTGTTTGAGTAAATTAATTACTCCGGGATATTGGTGTATTTTGAACTCAGAGGGAGTGTCAAGGCCATGTAAAACAAAAATTAACAGCTTAAGTCATTTGTGGATTAATGCTTATTGTAGACACGGAAACTGTATTCAAACGATTCAGTTCGATTTGGTGAACTGGTTCAAGACAGATACGGTTATACATCGAGTGCTTCATTCGGCGAACCGGATATCACTACACTGCCGTGTTGTGAACGGGCTAACAACAGACCCGGGGAGGAGAGAAGACACAACGCTGAATTAAAGTCGTAGTTTTTGATATTTTTTGGACCAAAATGTATTTTCAACGCTTCAAATAAATTCTAACAGACCCTCTGATGTCACAATGGACTACTTTTGAAGATGTTTTTATTCCTTTCTGGACATGGGACAGTATAACGTACATACCATTTCAATGGAGGGTCAGGAAAGCTCTCGGATAAATCTAAAATATCTTATACTGTGTTCCGAAGATGAACGGAGGGTCTCACGTTGTGTTGGAACGACATGAGGGTTTGAGTCATTAATGACATAATTTTAATTTTTGGTGTGAAACACTATCCCTTTAATTCCTCCTTTTGATGTAGTCATGGTCTCACTGCTTTCTGAAGACAGCAGCTGACGCATTTGCCACTCTTTCGGATAGTTGCATCAAGAACCGGGTTGCGGGGTGCTGGGTTACCTCCGCCCCCCGGGTACTTTTGACAAACACTACTGGGCAAGCAAGCTTTTTCAATGCTTTCAGGCCGCAGCTTTTTGATAAGTCAGAATACGATTCCCATAGGTTATATTTCAGCACGAATTCGCGAATGGACATCGACTCTTAAGTAGCACGTAGCACGGCGGTCATGTCAAGTAAAATTCTTTTGGAAAAAAAAAGCGCGTGGAATTGCGGCGAGCATTTGTAACCTTGCACGTGGAGAGTGCTCTTCAGAGCGTAAGGATACATCGTTTATCGGGAAAAACTACGACCCAGATTCCAGTTTTAAGCATTCATCCAAAGTGAATTGGTTTCAAAGGAGTCATTAGTTCGCAAATCGCGACGTGTCATTAGTGGACAGATATGCTCATATGCCCCGCAACATATAACGTTAACCCCAAATATATTTTTAGGTCGTTACAGATTAAATTTTCAGGAGCATATGCGACAAAAAAATGTTGGCAATTCGAGCTTTGTAGAAGCTGCTAAGCTTTTAACGTTAGCTAGAAGTAAGCAATAAAAACAACATGGCATTACTTTGCTATAGTAATCGTTTAACATTAATCGTTATGGAATCATGACAAAAATGATCATTAGATTGGTTAAAATTTTACTAGACCCTGCATATAAAAATGAAAGACAATATATTGGATTTGATCACCTGGGAATTCATCCGTGTTCGCTGTCTTCGTCAGTGTCCAACTGAAGCGGTTCACGTAAAGTAGATGCTTGGGTGTGTGCGCATTTATAAAACGGCGCTGCGTACACACTTGACCTTTCAATCGTGGACAAATGGGGATTGGGAGACTACTTGCGGTGTGACGCATGAATCAGCAGGGCACAAAAAATGTTGACACGCGGTGGATCGCGGTGTCATTATGGTTTACCCAATAACCCAAAACACATTCGCAACCCCCCCCTTCTTTTTTTTTTTTTTTGCAAGATTAACGGAGAGATCATTTTTCAGGTCGGAAGAAGCCGGATTTCCGGATTTTCCGGAAGGAAATCACACCCTGAGGTAAAACCAGAACCGGGAACACTTCACCATAAAACACCCCGATCGTACGTGCTACATCCATTAGAAGAATGGCATCTACGCTAATATTAGTCTGTTTCTCTATTATTCCGGAGGTCAACCACAAGCCACCAGATCCAGTCTGTATCCAAGTACAGAGGTGTCAACTGCAGTCACCCGGATCCAAGTACGTATCCAGACCAGATGTGTGGATCTAAGGGAAAGGAAAACCTCTACAAAGCCCTGAAAAGACGACGCGGAGATGACCAGGGACCCAAAATAGAGATGCGGCCCCACGATACAGATCCCTGGTAAAGACCGTCTCAGGCGCCCCACGGGGACAAGACCAACAGGAAACAGATTGATTCTTCTTGCACAAATCTGACTTTGCTGCGCTGGAACTGACACTGCTGGTTTTCGTCTGGTTCAGAGGGAGAAAATGGTGACTTGACTTGACTTGACCTTGTCCAGGAGTAACTTTTTTTTTTTTTTTGCTACTACTATTAAATTCAGTGTGGACCCAGCAAACTGTTTGGTTACCCAAATTCTTTCAAAAGTATCTTATTTTGTGTTCAGCACAAGACAAGGTTTTGGGACAACGTGACAGTGAACTAAAGTAATGGACAGAAATGAAATTTTAAGTGTGATCTATTCCCTTGACAGTAGGCTGCAATGTTTAATAGTCCTACTATCCCCCAACTTTAAGACCTTGCTACGCATCAAATATCAGAGTTATGTGGAGGCGGAGTGGAGCGGGCACACAATGTTCCCCCTATCCGCTTTTCCGACCATTTAATAATCCTCTGCTCGCGCGCTCACGGCAAGGATACAGACACACTGCTCCTTACTTCGCTACGTTGGCTAAAGTTATTTCAGTCTGTTTTGAAAAGTTCACCTACACGTAGCCTATATTAACTGAATAAAATAAATAACAAAAACGGGCGATTCAAATTTGCGCATGAGGGCTCATTTTGTGCAAAAACTTTTTCACATTGCCAACAAAATGTTTTGTGTCAGCATTAAAAGGTATAAATTGCTGCTTTCTGCCCTGTGCAAATTGTTGTTTGTGATGAAAATAACAGTTTAACATTTTCACAGTTATTTTTTCTACAAGATCGATGCATTGCTTCTTACAGCAGTTTTGCTCACTTCCACAAAATCAGATTACAGATGAAGTAGCACTGTAAGGAAAATTTACATTTTGTTTGAAGGCTGATTGCGGAAAAAGCGATGGTGTATGAATGTGTTGTACCTGTTTTTATTATCATGCTTTAACCAAAAAAATATTCAGTCAAAGGAAACAGGACCAAAAAAAAACTCCTTGAGAAATAGTCTGTAACTTCTCCTTTCCGCCTCGGTTATGCTGTCATTTATAACATTTCTGCATTCTTGAGAGATCCAACTGTTATCAAGCCTATAAGCTAAAATATGTTTAACACGTGTGAAATTTCTTGGCTAAAAAATATTGCAGTTATATTACGGGAGTCCCCGTTGGCCAGGGAATTTGTTACTCGTGGAGGAGCACACTCTTGGAGCAAGAGGAGAAAAACCACGGATCGCATCCGAACTTTTAAAAAAAATCCTGCTTTCCTCGGGTCCAGGGTCAAATCAACCCACACCGATGTCAAATCTGTGCTTTCCGATCCGATTCCTGGTGTACGCCCGGGTGCTCAGAAAATAAAGACACAAGGTCAAGGACCAGCCACACGGAATGAAACATTTAGCAAGGGAAGGCACAAGCAAAAATTTAATGGAGAGAGGTAATACTACTCCCCGCTGATGTTAACACTGCTGTGAATGCACGTGGAGTAAGTAAAGTAATATGATGGAGGTGGCCAGAAACTGCAGCTGGATGGAAATGTGCGCTGTAGCACGAAACTACGATTATCCTTCAAAAGCAGATCGTGGAGACATTTTTATCGTCCACGAGCAACAAATTCATTCATAGACGCACCAACCACTACCTACAATAATGTACCAGTATTTGAAAAATAATGGTTTTTGAACCATTAAAAGCATGTTCTATTAACCCTATATTCTGTTTACACCAAATAGCTACAACAAAAAAATAATTTGATCCCTTTTAAAAAAGCATCATAAACTCTCACTCATTCTCATCATGGATTCGCACCAAAAGTTCCGTTTTAACCAAAGAATGTACCACAACAATGAAACGTTTTTTTTTTTTTTTTGTTTTAAATGACGTTACGAGCCGATAGAACTCAGCAGGACCCAAAATGAGTTAGTGGGTAGAGTCCAACTAAACACATCTGACTGGCCATTGCATTGTAGAATCAACAAAATGTCTGTGATTGGTTAACTTTGCTTCCCCTCTGCGAAAAGCAATTTTTAAAATCATTTGATGCTTCCAAAACAGAAGGCAGATAACTGGATTCTTTACCATATCTATTTCGTTATGCTATTATCATGAAGAAAACAGATCCAAGACCAGACTGATCATGGAACGTACCAAAAGAAGGGGGTAAGATTGTAAATTTTACATCCTAGTTACATTTTAATAGGCTATTAGAAAACAGTGTATAGACTATTAGTTAGATGCCAGATATTATTATTAAGCTATGACTCTGAATAATTGATTTTTAGAATAGAGATCCCAGTTCTCCCATGATTCTGAAAACAAAACATTTGACAAAAACAAAAATAATGTATAGGCTAATTCACTTAGGTTTCTTACAAAATGTTTTATTTATTGTTATAAATGAGCCTATTGAAAAAAAAAAAAACCCTGTTGGGTTTTATTGTTTTTAACCTTGTTCCAGACCATTCAGTTTTAGGCTTTGGAAGTCTGATATAGATATAGATATTCAAGATTCAAGATTTTTATTCGTCACATGGTTATATAGACCATATATAACCAGCAGTGAAATGTGAGTCAGGTCCACTCCATGGACAGTGCAATGATTAACGAATAAACACAGATGAAAATATCCATAAATAGAGGTATGACAATAAAAAAAACAAGTAAAAATAAAAATCGTCCATAACATATATAAAAAGATGGTTATACTGTAGAAGAATTAAATGATAGAATAGAAAATATGTGCAGAAAGTATACTGTGGTATTAAAATTACAGTACACAGGAATGTACAACAGTGCAAACAGGTAGTGACACTGTCAGTATGTCATATGAGGTAGAGAATGGGAAATTGGGTACTAATTTAATGAATATTAACGTGGGGAAGTAGGACATAAGGAGGTGGTTTTGAGTTTAGGAGTCTTAGACCTGGGGGAAGAAACTCCTCCTAAGTCTCTCGGTTTTTGCCATCAGGCTACGGAATGCGTTCGTACCGGATGGCAGCAAAGTGAAAAGATGGTTACTGGGGTGAATGGAGTCCTGATGATTTTTAACAGCTTCTGCTTTTGCAGCGTTTTGAGGTATTAATGTCTTGCAGAGAGGGAAGTGCGGACCTGGAGATGGGCCTCAGCTAATTGCGCACACAACTCTGCCAGGGCTTGCAGTCTTGATCTGGAGCTGTTCCCATACCACCACTGAGATACAATGCTTCAGTACCACTTTCTATGGCCCCATGAATAGAAAGTTTTCAGGATTGTGGTGAGACCCTTAATTCCTCAGCCTGGTCGCAGATGGTACAGTCTTTGCCTGGTTTATTTACCTCCTGTTATTGAATGTTGTGAAGTCAAAGTAGGTCCTCGGAGAATGTTTACCCAAGGTACTTGAAGTGCTCACCCTCTCCACAGGGTCCGCTGATAACTAAGAGGAGTATAGAGCTGTACTTGCGTCCCCCCATTCCTGAAGTCAACAATAGCTCTCTTCTAGTTTTGTTAACCTTCAGAGAGAGGACAAATTTTGTCCTGGCACCCCGATGTTAGTTTCTCTACATATCATCCAAGTTATGTGGTCTATTAGCATATGTTGTGAATGAGGCCCAGAACCCACAGTATCCTCGAAGCCAACATTTGATAATAGAGGTGGAGCTGTGGGAAGATTACACGCTAGGTCATGTGTGTAGAGCGAGTAGAGCAGGGGGACTCAGGACACAGGCACTGTGGAGCCCCACGTTTCAGGGCTAGAGGTGAACGGCCTACTTTCACACTTGTGTCTGCTGGGGAGGAACAGTATTGTAATCCAGTTGCAGATGTGAAGATTTCAGGCTGAGGTCTATGAGTTAGACACTAGCTATTTGGGGACTATAGTCTTGAAAGCTGAGCTATAGTCGATAAACTAAGCAGGTCTTAGATAGTTCCCGTTATTGCTGTAAATGTGCGTGAGAAGAAAAAGTGCAGGATGTGACAGGCTGGCATCATCAGTGGATCTTTGGGGCGATAAGCAATACTGAAGAGGGTCCAAAGTATCCGGGATGGAAGGGAGCAAATGTACGTTTTACCAGTCTCCACGACCTTCAGGACTATTGATGTGAGGGCAATGGCTGACGACAGTCATTCAGGACCAGAGAGAGGTTTATTGTTTTAGGCACAGGGATGATGACAGATTTTTTAAATGATGTGGTGGGAACCCCCGAGGTGAGCAAGAGACTCATTAAAAGATGGATGTAAACAAACCAGCGAGTATGATTTTACGCCAGGACCTCAGAAACACGGCCAGAAATCCCGTCAGGTCCGGATGCTGTTTTTGACGTTCACTCGCTTAGACCCCGCACGAACCTCGTCCTCCGACATGGTGATTAAATAGATTTTTTTTATACGCTGCTCTGAATGCTGCTTTCCTGACGCGCTGTGATTCCGATCAGGCAGACTCATAGCTGTTAGATTGTTTTCAAAGCGGCCATATTTTTGAAAGAGTTTGTCACTCGTCAGCCAGCGACGGATCTGCTCTCACAACCTGCAGAGGATTTGTTTCCAAAGGCACAGATGGTCCTTGAGTCCTTGCCACATACGTCGGGAGACATGCGTCATTGAGCTGGAAATGAGGACTCCATTCATTCCCTGTATTGGAGTTGGCAGCTTCTTATGCGCCATCGAGAGAGCATAGCACGATGCTTTGTACTCGCTCATGTTTCGGACAAAAGGGACGGCGGCTGTATGCAGCAGTGCATTGTTACTGCAGCACGGATTGTTCTGTCCCACCCACGGTTTCTGATTAGAGAAGGTCCTTATAGTTATTGTTTCAGTTGCTTGCGTGGCTAGCGTGTTTACAAAGCTTAATGTCTACAACTGTGAACTCGACGCTGACGCAGAGGAAACTTGCCCGAAAATTGTCCCACGGTCTACGTCATCAAGAGCCGCCTGTAAGCATGGCTTATGATCGTGGGCGGTACCAGCGCGCGCACACGTCTTCTGCACCAGGGGTTCTTGAACGAGCCTTTGTGTTAATCGCGTATGTCTTTTCTTGTGAGTTGAAAGGAAAGCGGTGGCATGATCAGATTGCCAAAAGCCGGAGGGTGAGTGAGGGTTGTAGGCATCTATTAAACTGGCGAGTAATGCAATGGTCCGCAGTGTATTCAGGCATGTGGTTGGACAGGATACATGTTGATAAAAGTTCGGATAACCTGCCTGACGGTTGGCTTGTTAAAGTCCCCAGCAAATGATAAGAGCAGTGTCATTTGTGTATGTTGATGTTGCCGCTGAGCACATCGTGAAGATTAGACAAAAACCAAGCAAGGTGTCTGTTGTGGTGGGTGTAGTGTAGACAGCAATAACGATGATTGATGAACAACTCACTCTATGGGGTTAGATCGAATGGGCGGCAAATAATGAATAAATGTTCCAGATTGAAGCAAGAGGTTTTTGTCAGGAGCACGGGACCAGAGTGGAAGATTATTAATGGGCGTCACACCATTCTTGTTAATCATGAAACATCCACTTCCTCCACCTTGTACCTTTTACTGGCCTTGGCTGTCCTGTCCATCTGTAAAACAAGAGAGAAGTTATCAGACGGTTGTTTATCAGCAGTGCCAGGGACGAGGTCGTGAGCCATGGTTTTCAGACAAACAAAGGATTTTACAGTCCCTTTATGTCCCGCTTGAAAAATTATCCTGGCTCTAAGATAATCCATCTTATTCTCCAAAGGACTGGACACTGGCGAGCATTCTGTTACCGGTCTAGAGGAGGAATGTGAGCTTTCTTTTCCTCAGGTCTGTTGCGAATCCCAGCGCGTTTCCGCTGTGTTTCTTGATCCGTCGGCTCGGGTGCGTTATTCAAGTGGCCATTGTTTCATCTCTGGGTTCCGGAGGAATCTCACAGATGGCCACGATGGATTGGAGGATAAAGTGTCCTGAAACAGGTCAGTGAAGCATGTCCAATGTCCAAAAGTTTTTCTGTGTCGTAAATGATCAGTTGCAGACGTTATGTGTGTTACAGAGAGAAAGCCAACACGTATGTAAAACAGTAAATAAAATTCAATCTAAGCAGAGCGACCTGGATGGCATAGGCCTCATAGATTTACGTTTTTAACGAAGTCTCTTATGCTCATCAAGGGCTGCATTATGTGAATCAAAAAATACAGAAAAAAATATTGTAGAATAATATTACAATTTTATAATAACAGTGTTCTATTTTAATATACTTTAAAAATGTGATTTATTCTTGTAACAAAAAAGCTGAATTTTCAGCATCATTACTCCAGGCCTTCCGTGTGCACATGGATCCCTTCAGAAATCATTCCAATATGCTGATTTATTTCAATGGTTGGAAACATTTTTTTTGGAACTCGGATAATTTTTTCAAGCTCTCTTTTATGAATAAAAAGTTTAAAGAATTCATTTAAAAGGCATTTATTGAAAATTATGAAACCTTTTGTAATGATATCGTTTTTACTGTCACTTTTATCATTTTTACACATCCTTGCTAAAAAAAAAAAAAAAAAAAAATTTACTGACCCCAAACTTTTGTTTGCGCGCTAGTGTATATTCTTGCAAAAGATTTCTATTTAGAATAAATGCTGTTCCTTGGGGGACTGATCCTTATTCCCTATTCCCTGGTGGGTTGTCAGCCACTGCCATTCTTTAACAATATGCTTTATTTTGTCTCTACTCAAAGGCTTAAGAAAGCTGCACACATTACACAACCCTACATCTTGAAAAGATTTTTAATGTCTGCCTTATTTGCAGAAAAATAGCCTAATATTGCTCTAATTTGATGATACTGACCTCAGAAATAACTATAAAAACCAATCAGATACCCATTGATTTCATTTCAGCAAAAAAGAATTTAGACTTTTTAAATTATATATAGGCATGTATGCGTCAGCTTTAAATGCACTTATCAAATAACAAAAGCAAGTTCAAATGTCAAAAGTTTTAATGACAAAAATGATTTAAAAACTCATTCAGTGTTCATGCTACTCCACTCTGATCACAGAATTATCTGTTGATGCACTTATTTGCAACAACCCTTCAACTCATTAAACCTCAGGCAAAACTTCAAGGGTGGCATATTAGAAGGAGTTTAAAGTTTGATTAACATCTGTAAGCAAATATAAATTGTCATAATTTAATTTAATATGTATCACTAACTTCCATGTGTATGTATATGATATTATATTAATCATCATTATCACGTAATCTAACCTGTCAAATGCATAAGCCACCCAAACTAAATGAAAATGTATGTTCCTGCAATGGTTAATAAAATGAAAAAATAAAGTTTTGTTACATTGAAATGTGTCCTTTTTCTTATTTAATCCATATTCATGATAGTTGACTTTTACCAACTGTCGAGACTGGACTGGAAATGGAGGATGCTCTGTGGTAACCTACTTTCCCGGTTCACTCTTTTTTACTTTTTGTGCTTTGCCATCAGGACGAGTGTTCTGAAAACAATTTACGGAAATTTAGGGCAATGGCAATGTTTAATGAAGAGGAATGTGACTCACGCTGCAAACGGGGGGGGGGGATTTGAGAGCATAGGAAGGCCACTACATCCAGGCTTTAGTGGTAAATGATACCAGCTCAGATCATGTGCCTGAAATCGTAGATGTTTGCTCCTTCTCATTGCCGCATCACAAATTCGATCCAGTTAAACTGCCCGGTCCAGAGGCTTCCATCGGCTGATCATGGTGGTATTCTGGGACCGTCTCATGATGCCTGTTCCTGGTACCTTATTTAGAGAAGAAAATACGGAAGCACTGCTTAACACAAGAACAAGCTCTACAAAAAGCCTACAAACATTTATAAATTTTTTAGAATGTGGACAAGCCATGCTTTGAACCTATGAGATTGTTACTGTAAGCATCATGTTTGAATAATGTGAATCCTGGACTGTGAAACATTTATATACTCTAATGTACAGTGCTCAAAGAAATTCATTAAGGGTGAACACTGAAACTAAAAACTTTCCAGTTGAAAATCTTGACTTTTTTATACATGTCACAGTGGGTATAGAAAAGAATCAGCCCCCTTAACCCACCCTAATCACATTTTTGCTTTGGAGCCTGAAATGAAAACAGCTAATTTTTGTTTTATCCAGCTGTATTTACTCAGTGCTTACTTATAACAATCCATGTCGCAAAAGCAGTAACACCTCACTTGTCAGGAAAAAAAAAGAGAAAAAAAATCACTGAGTAGGAAGTGTAGAACGATTTTTATTAATAAGATTTTTTATTAATCAAGTATAATAGAGGTGGCCACATCCTAGCCATTTTCTCCATATATATATCTATCCCCTATATATCTATATAGAATATATATTATCATCTATCCAGAGGACAGCTGAAAAGGTGTAACCAAGAAACTGAAGGGGATCCAGACAAGGAGACCAATTAAGTGGCCAACATTGTTTAGAACTGCTGTGATTTGGGGCCTATGCCGCCAGCTGTAAAGAGCTATCAATTTGTTAGGTAGAGATGCATTATGTAAAATTAGGGGCTACAAATTTGGGTGTTTTCCAGAAGAAGGATATTTATTGATGCAATAGGAAACAGGAAACCACAATTATGGTAGTTGCAGAGCCAAAGCCAAACTGTCTATGGATAGGACAGATATGACAAGATGTGCGACAGACAGTCAATAAATGGGGGAAAGTTTATTTGGATTTAGCACAGATTCTGAAAAACACACCAGCACTACCTAAAATCAAGAATTTTTATTGCACAATGATATATATCCGAGAGGTGATGAAAAAATAGAACAAAAAAATGGCAGAAATGTAGAAACAAAAAGGCCAGCACATTGAGATAGTCCTCCCAGTAAATCATAATAGGTGCAAACAGGCGAGCCAGACTTGGTAAATATACTCAGATGTGTGGAATTTGTTACAAAATGGTTCAGTGTAACTAATTTCTGTCCCGCATATTGCTTATTATATGTAGGAAAAAATTGTTGAACGCAAAGAGATTTAGGACCAATGATTGAAACAGGCAGAAACAAAGCAAATGGGGAAACCAACAGAACAGCCATTTGATTTTTCATTTTCAGCTGACAAAAATTACATCAAAATTTTCGGTGTGCAACCAGTTTGCTGGGAATTCCTCAGAAAATAGTTATTGGTCACAAGAAAGTGAACCAGATGACTACAACCAGATGACTACAACATCACCACATTTATTTAATAAAATTCTTAAGGCTGATCTAGAAGATCTTATAATAGATGGTTCACTATTACAAATATATGAATGATTTAAGATCTGTTTCTGCTTCACTAGATAACAATCTCAACAAAGATTCAATTAAGTATTGACAAAATTAGCGCAAGGAGGAATAAGGTGTCCAACAACACAATTACAGTATGGCAAACCTCAAGTTGAATTACTTGGATTTTAGATTTGATTGCATTTGGCATGCTGAGCTCTATAGCTCCAGCTCAATTAGACGGCATTATAGTTAAAACCACTATTGCCCTCAGGACAGTAGGGACAACTGATGACTTCCTAGGAATGATGGCTTTAGTGCCGGACTAGATACGAAGATATTCTGTAAAGACTTATTAGGGCCATTGAGAGGAGATCATGAAAACAAGCAGGATTACAAAACATTTGAGCAATCCAGTAAATGGAACACAGATGCAATTACTAAGCTTTGAAACAATAAAAATAAGAACCACAACAGGACACCTCCCCTGGAAAAATGGCACCGATTTATGATAAATGTTTCATCTAATGTGGCAAATAGAGCTCATGGTTTAACGGACACAGCTGTACTGATTGCAAGAGACTGTAGTGTGGGGAGGAAAAAAACAGACTACTAGTATATTACAGCACAAAAGTTAGACATTATTGTGTATTTTCCCAGGGATAACCAACATGGTACCAACTAAAGGCCTTAGCAGCAGTATATTTTGTATGCTTATGGAAAAAGTATCCACAATACAACTATGGGTGTACCCAGAAAATATAGAGTCTTCGATTACACAAAATGAGGAAATTAATTTGAGAAACACAAAGGAAATTTTGTCCTGAATCAAGCTTGTACGATTCGAGCCTAGTCCTCATTACTCATATATTCCATTTGAGTTACCATTAAGCGATGCCATCCCAGTTAATCCAACCTAAAGTTAATTCCGTTGGAATTTTGAAGGAAAACAATCAGGATGTGTAAATAACATTCTTGTCAAACACCTATCCCTGAAGGCAGAAGTTCACTTTACGTCCTCGCTGTTTTCAAGCTTTAGAGACCATGAGGAAATCATACAGGAGATTAGCAGTAGTGCAAACGAGACAGAGAAACAAAAAAAGTAATTGGAACCTGTGGCGCGTGTGAGAAGTTCATTTCATTTCATTGGTTCTGGATTTTAATGGATTCATGGCTCGGTGAATCTAAAACAATCTGCCACCTTCCTTGGCCTTAAAAACCCAAAGCTTTTAGCCCTGAAACTTCATGCAGTGTAAATCGCAAAACTCTCTGCAAGCTGATTTTTTAATGCCGGTTTCCTTTCTGGTGCCAGCCGGGCTGGGTGGTAAATTGCAGACCAGTTCATAAAACATTATGACCAAAACTGGGAGAAACAGGACAAAGCCACCAGCTCGCTAGGAAATTCTTGCAAGGGAATAAGAAAAGTAAATGTATTCTAAATGGAGAAACCTTTTTGACTTGATTTACTTTTTGTGCTTAGAGTTTTTTTCTTTCATATCATTTATTTGAGTATCTGCAATTTTTTTGTATAGTGTGTTCAAAAACTTTAAATGTGGGTAATTCTGCATATGAATGAAACTTTATGTTTCTTCTACATTTTCCCTGTCATTCTTGGTATCTGTTTAACCGTCTTGATTTGACTACGAACCCCTCCAGACATAGGAAAAGTACAGTAAAATGTATTTATTGGCATTTACCCTCTTGCGGAAATATAAACTGCTGAATTCTGAAAAAAACACCATAAAACTGCAACAGATTGTGTGTGTCTTCCCCAGAGACAAAGGAACTTTTTTCCCGCTTCAGGATAGTGGACGTTCATTGGTTTGTTCGCGCTTTCCCCCGCGTTTAACAGAAGTCGTGAACCCAGTTTCTTCATAAGAGACTGACACAGAAACCGTATTGTTGCACCTTCGTCTCCGAGCATCTTCCGTCGTTTTTCGATGGACTCCTTGAGGAGCTTTCATTCTACGTTTTTCTTTTTCTTTCTTTTACTAAGTTTTATTATCAGATTCGCCTATCCATACACGAGGGCGACAAACTCGGACTTTATTTTCCGTTCGTTGGTAAAACTCCACGTTCGTCTGAACCATTTGAAACTTCTGCGTGCGAGTCTTTGGATCGCCCCTTAGAAGGGACACTAGAGATACCTCGCATATTTAATCGGAGGTGGCATCGTCCTAGTTTGATTGTATTATTGAGTTCCAATTATTCAAATACAAATATATATCATGATTGCTTCTGTCTAAAAATGCTCACCATCACGAATGTCAAATGGAAATGTTTGATCTTAGATACCCCCGCTTATTTGTTACTTTTCAATAAACCTAAAATTTTTAATAAGGACAGGAGAATGGTTGCATCGGCGCAGAAAATATTTTCTGGAATTTTTATAAGAACGCTGATAACTTATTGAAAGTTGATAAGTTTAATCCTTACTGGCCCTGTTTGTGGACAAGTCCAGTACAAAGTATAACGTTAATGATATTGACGCATGGAATCTTGACAGATTAATGAGGTACATTACCGTTGCCTTGTAATGCGTTATTGATATAGTAAAATTGACCTAGTTTTTGATCTTCAATAATTTAAATGTAAACTGTCAGATAGAGATTCTTATATAATCATCATATTCCGGAGTAATTATTGGAAAATCCCTATATATCATTGAAGCTAACGTTAATTGTACTACCCAGTGCGGTTACCACCTGTGATAATAAAAATAAATTACAACATGTGGTACTGCCTTGCTATGCTCAAATTCGTCAGGAATTAAAAGCTCCTTAAAACGGCATGTCAAGTTGGAGGATTTAAGGACAAAACTGCCACTCATTTTCACCGATTCAGCATATGACTAATGGTGTATGTCAGCTATCGGAGCAGAGCAGTGTGGAAAACAAAAGAGGTTTTTTTGTAAAAAAGGGATGGGAATCCCATCCAACAGAGGTGACAACCAATCAAAGGTGGCACCAAAGGGGAGCTAAAAAGACTCACAAGTAGATCCGGCGTACAAATGAAGGACACATTGTTGGACCTACTTCACTTTTGAATATTCTTATTACAGATGCGCATGGCTTTGACCATTGCGCTAAGGGGGAAGTTGGTAAGAAAAAGTAAACAGCAAGGATCTTGGTCTCCTTATTTATATGCCAATGGTGGATGATTTTTGTCCACATGTGAAGTTTGTGCCAAATACAATGGGAGAAAGGGGATAGCAAAAAACCAATAGGCCATTATTCCAGTCCATGAATGGGCACTGGAAGCATTTAGTTAATGGAGTAGGTGGCTATGCTAAAGACGAGTACAAGTCAAAAAGAGACATGCTTGTTATCATGGACAGATGTAGACGGCAGTACCATCAGCAGAATTGGTTAGCAGGAAACCCCAGTTAATTAAATTTCTATTTTACAAGAATTTCGTAATTCCAGATTTGGTAAGACCATCAGAAATATAAGTTCAGATAATGGGTCGGCATACATACAAAAAACTGGGAAAACAAGTACTGCAACAATTAAGATATAAAACCGAGACTCGCTGCATTATCTCTGCGGAACACCGGCCCAAGGGTTTGTCAAAAAATGTAAGGAATATCAAGGCAAAAATAGAATACTCCTTACATTTTCACGCAATTATCTTTACTTTCTACTCCTTACATTTTAAAAATAGCCTCGTTCTTGATTTGTTTTCATTCAAAAAAAATAAATAAATAAAAAAAAAAAAATAATAAAATAAAATAAAAAATAAAAACCTATCCAGATAAGTATGGAGTTAATTTTGTTGTGGTTTTGTTTGTGGTTTGATGTTAAGAAACCTTATTGGTTTGTACGTGATCCATCGCGCCTGCACATGACACAAATCACATCACACTCCAGCAAGGACATAGCCAGTGTTGGGTTCGTTTATCAAAAAATATATTTCTTAAAAGATATTATTTCTTACTACTGGCTGATTTATCAAATGGGTGCTTTCTCTTGTTCTTCCGATAATTAAGCTACTGTAGGTAGTTCGGTAGCGAGACGTTTGAATAAATTGGCGTTTGCGATTGACAACGCAATTGACAATGTTGTGATAAGTAGGCTATACCAACTTTGTAACTCGTTATCCCCTCGTTCAACTTTTTAAAAACATGTCTCGAGAATTTATGGTGGGTTTTTCCCCATCCCACATGCCTCTCATGTTTTTAAATAAAAAATGTATTGTGTGATTGGCTTTCCGCGCTTTGTATTAAACTATGCATGCATACATGATGCTGTTTTGTTTATAGTTGTTTAAGCAACTTAATTATAATTGGTTTATAAACATTATTTTAAATATTATTCACTTAACTGTCATGTATTCTAATGCTTGAATAAACGTACATTAGTAATATTTTGCTCGATGCGCCCTCTTGTGACCTCAGGAGAAAAGCCACTCTTCACCCTAACTGAAATTATGCATTTTAAATTTGAATATAATTCGAATTTTGATAATACATAAGTAAAAAACTCGAATTTAGTTTTTCAGCCATTTTGACAGCCCTATAGCAGACGTATGTAGCGAATACAGGAAGGTATCAGTCAAGAAGGTATCAGGATTATGAGTTATTTTTCATTTTTATTTTTTGATTAATCACTTGGATTAATCATTCATTTTGACAGCACTAATGTTTATTGTATATAGACAACCATACAAGGGTAATTGTTACTAAGCCTGCCCTGGGTACACAAATTTTCTTGTCCATTGGCCTCGCAGATTCCTGCAGCTAAGCTTGGATGTACATTTAAATTCCATTAAAGGTTATGGATGACATGCCTCTGAAGTTTGACTTTTTGCACCATTACAATACTTATAGGCAACTAGTCATCATACCTCTAGTTCTTTAATGTATTTGCATTGTACTAAAGTGCGTTCATTTTCAATGGGCATATATGCGGCTGAAACAGGTAGCCTAGTGCATCCCAAATTTTTAGAAAAATGTTTTTTTGAGGAGGTGGGGTAGTGGCGCGAGCTAAGCTTTTGTTCTTAATGGCATTTTTTTTTTTCTTACATTACTTTTACTTTTATACTTTAAGTAGTTTTGAAACCAGTACTTTTACACTTTTACTTGAGTAAAAAGCTTGATTTAATACTTCAACTTCTACAAAAGTCTTTTTAAACCCTAGTATCTATACTTTTACTTGAGTAATTAATGTGAATACTTTTGACACCTTTGTTGTAGACATTACTATCCGTTACAGTGTGGCCAAGTCCAAGTCCGTGGTTTTCCAGTGGAATTGGGCTACTTTATCACCGTTGCCGCAGGATGTTTTTCATGTCCGCGCCCAGGTTGAAGCGACCCCAATAATGTTATTTTAGCACCCGGAATGCGATTTTTACTGGGGGACCCCCCTCGAAACGTGGTTAGTTTGGGCTAGTTTTGTTGTGAACACCTGGCAACCCTTTCCATCAAGCAGGTAACATTATTATTACTAAGTTAGCGGACTAATTGAAAAATACATTGGCAGCATGTATTAGAGAGAAAATAATCACTCCATCCTATTTTTAAGTGAATAAAATAGCCATTGACAGACTTGGACCAAAGCACCGTGAGGCAAGGGAGGGGGAGACTAAAAATCTTTCTAAACTTAAAATGCATTTTTACCCCTTTTGTGTTGTTTTACTACTTACACAATTATTTAAAGTATAAAACATTATTATTTACAATACACAGCATGGTTTTTAATCATAATTTTAGGGGGGACAACCCTCAGATTGAGGGGGTGGGTCCTGTCTTCCCCAGGATTTACGTGCCTAGGTGTGCTATTTGATATCAATCTTTCCTTAGAAAGCCACATTTCTTGCATTTGTAAATCTTCATTTTTCCATCTCAAAAATATCTAAATTACGACCTATGCTCTCAGTGTCAAATGCAGAAATGTTAATTCATGCGTTCATGACCTCAAGGTTATTGTAATGCTTAATTGGGTGGTCCAGCTGGTCCAAAATGCAGCAGCTAGAGTTCTTACTAGAACCAGGAAGTATGACCGTGTTAGCCCGGTTCTGTCAACACTGCACTGGCTCCCTATTAAACATTGTATAGATTTTAAAATCTTGTTTATTACTTATAAAGCCCTGAATGGTTTAGCACCTCAGTATTTGAATGAGCTCTTATTACATTATATATAATTAATGGGATCTATAATTTATAGTCCTCCAAGTCCGCTGCATTCTTAAAACTCTGGCAATTTGATAATACCTAAAATATCAAAGGCTGCATTTACACTGCAGGTCTTGATGCCCAAATCCGATTTTCTGACTATATCCGATTTTTTTGACGACCCGCTTACATCATCTTTTAAAAGTGACCTGTATCCGATTTTTGCATTTACACTATACACTGCTGAAACTACCAAACGTAGACGTTCTGACTCGGAAAAGGAAGTAAAACAGCATAAAATACAATGGATGCAGATGCAAATAAAATTATACAGTGTTTTGCTTTCCATAATATATTGAAAAGTCAACAAAAAAAAAATCAACAAAACATTGGTCTCGTACGGCGGAGAAAAAAGCGCTTAAACCGTGCCTCCCCATATCTCGTGAAATGTCTTCAAACTTATTTATTTCTGTAACAACCCTGCATTTTTGCCTGCACTGTCTCTTCGCCCCAAAGACTTAAAAGACATGAAACCTCCGCATTGCTCCACTGTGTGTATCCTTCGTCCTCTATCACGCCTATAATAAGTCATGTGATCTCAGTTGGTGGTGTCCGCCTGAGTTGACGTCACTTTTTTAAGACGTACGACTCGCATTTACTGGGGAATATATCCGATTTGTCTGCTTACATGGCACACGCAAATGCACGTATCCGATTCATATCCGATTTTATTACCACATATGAATGAGGCCTGAATCCGATCTGAGAAAATCGGAATCCATGCGGTTTTTTCCTGCTTACACGTTCACCGGTCATATCCGATCTGTGCCACATGAGAGGAAAAAATCGGAATTGGGTCACTTGAACCATGCAGTGTAAATGGGGCCTAAATCAACTGCGGGCGGCAGATCCTTTTCCTATTTAGTGCCCAAACTCTGGAATAACCTACCTAACATTGTTTGGTAGGCAGACACACTGTCAGTTTAAATCTAGATTAAAGATCCACCTCTTTAACCTGGCTTACACATAACACACTAACACATTTCTAATATTCAAATCTGTTAAAAAGGATTTTTAGGCTGCAGTAATTAGGTAAACCAGAACCGGGAACACTTCCCACAACACCTGATGTACTTGCTACATTGTTAGAAGAACAGCATCTACTCTAATATTAGTCTGTTTCTCTCTTATTCCGAGGTCACTGTAGCCACCAGATCCAGTCTGTATCCAGATCAGATGGTCACTGCAGTCGCCCTGATCCAGTACGTATCCAGCCCAGATGGTGGATCAGCACCTAGAGAGGACCTCTACAGCCCTGAATGTCAGCGGAGACCAGGACAGCTAGATGAGTCCCAGAGACAGATCCCCTGTAAAGACCTGGTCTCAGACGGCCACTGGGACAATACCACAGGAACCAGTTGAGTCCTCTGCAAAATGTGACTTTGCTGCAGACTGGAATTGAACTGCTGGTTTCGTTTGGCCAGAGGAGAACTGGCCCCCGACTGAGACTGGTTTCTCCCAAGGTTTTTTCTCCATTCTGTTACCGATGGAGTTTTGGTTCCTTGCCTCTGTTGCCTCTAGCTTGCTAAGTTGGGGACACTTCATTTGCAGCAATATCGTTGACTTGATTGCACAGATACTATTTAAACTGAACTGAGCTGGATGATGACATCACTGAATTCAATGATGAACTGCCTTTAACTGAAAAATGAGTGTTTACTATTGTCATCTTGTAGTATTGACACATTATTTTCCTAATTAATGCTGAACAGTTGCTTTGACACAATCTGTATTGCTAAAAGCGCTATATAAATAAAGGTGACTTGACATGTTGGTGTTATTTTTTTTTTCACTTGGATGCTGTAAGTTGCACTGAGTAAGTACAGCTGGATAAAACAAAAACTGTGTCTGTCTTAATTTCAGGCTGCAAAAAAACAAAATGTGATTATTTTAAAGGGTGGTGATTCTTTTCTATATCCACTGTGCCTAATTCATTGAGAACAAAATTATGTGACAATGTTCACTGGAAACCAAATTCATGGATTCTATAAGCCCATAGTGTGTATGACCCCCATGTGCACGTATGCACTACCGACTTTTGCCTTGTCCAAATACCCACACTGCGTTCTTTGCACTTGACCACTTGACTACTTATATAACGTATTTCCTCTATTTTTGTGTTAGTGTGCAGAACTTTTCATTACCTGATATGACACACTTATAATGTTGTAAAAATGCAAATGTTTACAGAGCTTTATTTTTATTATTAATACTTTGCATTTTAAAATCAACTTCTAAATGTCTGTTCAGTAGGAACATGAGGACGTCAATGGCATCATTGCCTTTGACATCCAGAAACTGCCTACATGCTCTGGCCACACGAGGCCGGACACTGTCATGCACCAGGAGGAACTCAGGGCCCACTGCACTAATGTAATATCTGACAATGTCTCTGACGGGTTTCATCCCAGTCCCTAACAGCAGTGAGGGTAATGTATGCTAGCACGTGGAGGTCTTGTGACCCTCCAGGGACATTCCTCTCATTCCCGTTACCTTCCCTGCTTTGCTTCTCTCATCTCGTCTATTGTCTTATACTTTGAGAGACTCTCTCTGCACTGCTCTCCAAACTAAAATCATGGATTTGATCAACTGGTCTCTCAACACAATTTACACCATCTTCTCGACGAGAAGCTTGGGTTCGGGGGAACCTGACTGCCCGGCCGGAATGTTCGCAGCTGGCTACACGATGGATGCGTGGGATAGGTGGTGGGTCGTGTGTCTGGCGGCTCTTTCCGTGGAGGACATTGAAGATATCTACCTATTCGGAACCATGATAACAGGTCTTCTGCTGATTGGATTAGGCTTTGCCCTGGGTTATCGAAGAATTCAGAAAACGGGAACAGCTGTCCAAAGCCTCACAGGGCTGCCCGTTGTGATTGGAGCAGTGGGCAGAGTGGTCAGCGCTGAGACTGAGACTATTAACTGCAATATGGATAAAATCACGGAGAAGCTCACGGCTTTGCAAAGGCAAATGGATCGATTTGGAGACCAGAATGGACTAAGAGGGTAGTCGTGTAAATTGGAATGCGGCTACTCGCCCTAAGACCAAACAATCCCAATCTTATCTGCTTTCGGCTCCTCTCAACCAGCACTGGCCTCAGCTAAGGCCGCTGTTGGAACAACAACTCCTCCGGAAGAGCACTGCAGTGAGACGCTCTTGCGTTCCTCCCCCCACTCCACAGACACCTCGACCCCCCTTTTCCCCTCCCATGTTGCAAAGTTGTGTGTTTATGAACTGCTGGTGGTTCCAGCTAACCCATCGTTTCATCACAACTTCTCTATACAGCTGGGTTCGTCAACCATAACTCCTTCCAGGACAACAAGAAACCTAGGAGTTGTGATGGATCATCAGTTAAGCTTCACAGACCATATTGCTACAATGACCCGGTGCTGCAGATTTGCCTTATACAACATTAGGAAGATTAGACCCTTCTTGTCAGAGCAAGCCACCCAACTTCTTGTCCAAGCTCTTGTTCTTTCCAGACTGGACTATTGTAATGCTCTCCTGGCGGGCCTTCCTGCATGTACTATCAAGCCTCTGCAACTGATCCAGAATGCAGCAGTGAGGGTTGTCTTCAATGAGTCAAAAACAGCTCACATTACTCCTCTCCTCATCAGGTTACACTCGCATCAAATTCAAGGTACTGATGCTTGCCTAAAAGATGACCACTGGCACGGCACCAACATACCTATGCTCATTAGTTCAATCTTATGCGCCCTCCAGAAGTTTGCACTCTGCAAGTGAACGATGCCTTGTGTTGCCATCCCAAAGAGGTTCAAAATCACTCTCACAGACCTTTTCCTGGACTGCGCCCAGCTGGTGGAATGACCTCCCGATCTCAATTTGAACAGCTGAGTCTTTACTCATTTTCAAAAAATATCTAAAGACTCATCTTTTTCGCCAGCACTTAACCAACTAATACTAGTACTTACCTTTTCTTTTCTTGTCTATCATATTCTTTAAAAAAAACAAAAAAAAAAAAAAACCTGGCTACGTGTTCTGTACTAGACTAACTGAGACTTGTCATGGCACTTGTATACCGTTGTTGTTCTCTTGTTGATCTGATTGCTTCTATTGTTCTCATTTGTAAGTCACTTTGGATAAAACCGTCTGCTAAATGATTAAATGTAAATGTTTATGCTGTATTGTGTGATGAGTGGGGCGGGGCCGAGAGCCGTGGGAACGGAGCGAGGCCGGTGGAGTGATTGGGAAATGAGCGACACCTGCTCCACTCACCGGTCTCGAGTCCCACGGAGGAGATCGGGAGGATACAAAAGAGGAGCGACGACAGTGAAGGACGAGAGAGGACCAGGCCTGGTTTTATTTTGTGTTTGGTTTTTGTTTGTGCGCGGCAGTTGACCGTGAGGGGCTGTCGCGCTGTTTTATGTTTATTTGATTATTAAAGTTTTATTTGAGTGTCCACCGGTTCCCGCCTCCTTCTTCCCGTCATTATGGAGTTTTTATATTGTTATTACATATTGATTATGTGCTTTTGTTGCTGAGGTGTTTTTCCTGTTCTCAAACTGTACTCCCAAAGGAGCATAGTCTGGGTGTTGTTTTTTTTCTCCTCCCTTCCCTAATGTTATGCTCTATTTATTTTTCACCTGTACTGCATTTCGTTGCCTCGTACCCACATGTGCAATGACAATAAAGTTGAATCTAATCTAATCTAATGTGCTCAGTATGAACCTGCTCTCATCTGTAAACAGAATGTGGCACCAACGGTGGACCTGCCAATTCTGGTGTTCTCTGGCAAATGCCAATCGAGATGCACTGACTGGGCTGTGAGCACAGGTCTCAATACAGGGCGTCGGGCTCTCCTGCCAACCTCATGGAGTTACTTTCTAACAGTTTATTCAGAAAGATGCACACCAGAACATGCTCCTCCTTGCAAAAAGAGCAAATGCCAGTCCTGCTACTGGTTTGTTTTCCTTCTCCAGTTCTGTCCAACTCTCCTCTTGTAACAACCCATCTCCCATGCTCTTGAGATTGTGCAGGACGAAACCCCAAACCTCCTTGTGAAGGCATATGGATGTGCCATCCTGGAGGAGCTAGATTACCTGTGTAACCTGATTGGGTTGCAGGTACTGCCTCACTACAAGGACTCTAACAAAACCCAAAAATTGAGACAAATCAGTCAGGAAGAATTAGGAGAGAGCAATTGTCTGTGGCCACTACCTGCAAATCCATTCATTTTTCAGGATTTTATTTCTGTTGCCTTTCCAGTGCACCTGTTGTCACTTTCATTTGCACCAAAGCAGGCGAAACTGATTCACAGTTATGCTTCTTAACTGGAAAATGTTGTCTTATACTGTGATGATTAAGTGTTCCCTTTATTTTTTGAGATGGTCCTCACTGCAGAACACAAGATCCAGGGGGCGAGGTTGAATCCAGATCCAACTCCTCCCACCTTCCATATCCCTAAACCTTTCCGTCTCCACCCCATGGATGGATCTTGTGTATTGCAGTGAGGGGCTATTTTATTTTTTTGAGCAGTGTATACATTATTCCCCTTGAGGTTAAATTTATAATTTTAGTGTTTTTCTCTCTCCCAAAAACCAATAGTAATAACCAACTATTTTCCTTCCTGTCTCAGTGAGTCCCCTCACTGAAAAACACCACTTTAGGAGAACTGAGCTTATTTCTAGAGCTTACTTTTTATTAAATGGAGAACTAAGCTTTAAATTTTTCAGATTTATGAAACTTGTGACTTAACTCACGATGGATTATTTATGACAGTCTTGAGAGCATCCACCAGGTCTTTGGACTGTATTGAGCTGATATCAAGAACAACAGCAGCTCCTTTGGTTTTCATATGCAGTAGATTATCAGGCTGGTCACCCCACAGTGGCAAGCCCACCATTGGGACACCATGATAAATAGCCTCATACAGTCCATTCGTCCCACCGTGGGTTATGAAGCGCCTTTGTTTTTGGATGACCTATCAGATAAAATAAAGTCTGAATCTATCTGACATCAATTAATGTCCTTTATGTATAATGAGCACACATGACAACACTTTCCTTACCAAGCAAATCATTCTGTGGAATCCAGTCACAGAGTTTTGTATTGGGGGCGAGAGTTTCTGGCGTTTTCCCATTATAACGCCAAACAACCTGTGCAAATACACATATGCAGAACTTATTAACAGTTGCTTTAGGGCACTGAGCATATGAACACTGCAACAGGTTTATAGAAAAAGTTTGGTTTTGTAAAAACTGTATTTATTTTTTCTGTTGAGAAATATATTTTTAATGATAACATGCAAACCTTTTAAGACACACTTACAGACCTGGGTCTTATTGATCAACACACATACATAGAGCACATCAAATATGGTAAACAGACAAGCTCAAACATAATTGCGTGATGCGTGAAAAACAGTGTGATTTCTTCTTGTGTGTCACGTGAGTACGCTTGAGCTGCCATTGACCATATTTGATGTGCTCTATGTATGTGCGTTGGTCAGTGTTTATACATGAATAAAAGCCTGATTTTTGATTTGTATGGATTGCTTTTGTGATGTCTTTATGAACTTTTTGAACCTTGAACATTTTGGTGTAATGACCTTAAAATGGAGGGGCAGATATATCATGTTTCGCAAAAAATATCATCATTTGTGTTTTAAAGATGAAAAAACAGAAATCTTATGGGTTTTGAAGGACATGAGGGTGAGTAATTGATGAGATTTTCAGTTTTGGGTGAACTATTTGTAATTCACAATGATTGATTAGTAGTGTATTATTGCCTCATAAAATTGATCATAAAATATATTAAGTACATGTTTTTAGAATTTGTGATTGAAATTTCTATAGAGAAAACTGGATGGAAAAATATTTCCAAAACTAAGGCAGCTAAAAAGTTAGTGATTACTGTTCTTTTGGTATAAAAAGGTAGTTACACACCTTTTGTGGCATTTGACCAAGAGCAGAAGCAATAGTGTTTGCTCTTTCCAATGTCAGGTTGCCCAACATGGAACCCAGTGAGAAGACAATGATGCCATGATCTCCAGAGCTCTGCACAAACTCCTCCAGGTCCTAAAAGACAAACCAATGAAAAAATGAAAGCAAGGCACGAAGTGGCAGTTTTAAGTGACTTAAAACTGAAATGATTTGCCATCAGAAACGTCATGTCAAAGTTTACAAAATGGGAGTGACACCACAAATCCAGTGTCTCTTTTGAGGTCAATGGAGCCAAATCAGATCCCTCTCCATTCATACATCTGGCATGAAGTTACGATGTAACTTGTTCCATTCGAGTAAGGATTCCTTTTAGGAAGGATGCATGCTTTGATGCAAAAAAAACATGTAAAACGCATCAAGCATATTCAAGAAAAGCATATATTTCAAAATAACATATGGCATTACCTTTGACAGAGGCTTGGCGGGTTTGCATTGTAGTCCTCCAACAAATTTAAAATTAGGCATGATTGGACGTGGATACTCGTAATCCCAGTAAGTTCTAATCAACCAGATGTCGGCTTTTCCCATGGTCTCACACATTGTTGTGGGCTTTCCTGTGACATACGGAGATATTGTGCAACTCAGTTAATGTACAGTGGGTCTACAGCTTTCTGATCCTGATCTCTTTACATACGCAATATACAATACACAATAAAAAGATATTCCAGGTAGACAGACACTACGGGGTGTCATGACACAAAAAGTGCAAAAACCCAGAGCGGTTGGTGCACATACTGTAATAATTACTCTGATATTCTGAATTATGACAACAACTCATGCATTAAAATAATTACCTGATATTTCAGTGTAGAGCTTATCTATAGTAAACTTCAGCCCCAATGGAAATATAGTTGTATGTATGATGTAGAGGAGCATGTTTTCAACTCTCTCTATGAAGCTCATATGATCGGTGAGGTGGTCGTGCAAAGCGACCGCAGGAACGTAGGATGGTGGCGCAGGCATCTGACCGCAAAGCTGCTCTGCTACGTACGCGAACGTTGCGCGCATCGAGAGGACGTGCGGGATATTCAGCTTCTCTGCCATCAAGTCAGGGAATAGCATCATCGGATCAGATAAAAGCACATCATAATGAGATTCCCGAAGCGTGTGTAAAAGATCCTCATGAAACATGCCCTTGGATATATCAGTAAGGAACGCCATAAAGTTGGAAAACACTCGCCAGACCATGAAGTCTCCCTTGTATTTGTTGGCTGTGTCGTTCGTCCCGAGATGAATCATATCTCTCAACACAGAGTTGGCCTCTTCTTTCGTCATGTTGACTTTATACACGATGAAATCGAACCGCTCCTTCCGTGTGTGCTGTACAGTAGGTGATGAAGAACTGACCAGAACCGTCACACTGTGGTTGCGATCGACCAGCGCATCAATGATCGCACGCATGTTGTGCCAGTGACTGTACTCGCCTGGCAACACCAAAACCTTGCCAGCATGACCAGCTTCGACTCCACACAGCAGTACAAGCACAAATAAAGTCCCAGAAATCATGGTCAGATGTTTCTGCTTCTGGAAGTGCAGTGTGATCTGGTAAACGAGGATCAAAGTGTATAGCCTCTGTGCACAACAGGATTTGGGCAAAGGTCACGCTGCATTATTGCTTTGTCCTCAATCCACCTTTCTACCACACCTCGCCTCGCACCAGAGTAACTTCTGTCAAACTGTAAAACAATCAGAGAAAACTTGTGTTTCATCTCCTTCTTGTTCATGGCGGGTTTGCAGACCATGGTTAAAGGCGCATATACCGCCACCTACTATACCGGAGTGTGTAAAATCATGGCTTCATTCATCTCGGTTGTGGCTAGAAGGGATAGAGCTACGGCCGCATGAGACGAAAAATCTCGCCAGATGGACAGTAAGAAAGTGAAAAATAAACATTTCAAAGGGATGTTGTCTCTAGACTATTATAAGTTTCTGGAATCGCTGTATTGATGGTTCTATATGGCACAGAATTTGGAAATGTACCTCATAAATATTTAATAACAAATAAAGTAAAATACATAACTCATTTTAAAATATTACCATAGTAACTATTTCCTTGTAAACAGATTTAACTGTGATACTGACATGCTTTGTACTTTTTGTGGTCTACATATAGTACAGAAAGGTTTTTTGTTTTGGAGTTGTCCTTATTCAACCAGGTTTTGGTTCGATTTCTGCTCTTTTTTTAGAGATCATGTCATGCCCAGCTTTCAACTTTTGTTTGGAATATATATATATATATATATATATATATATATATATATATATTTACCATTTAGGTTGTTTGTTCATTTACCATATAGGTTGTTTATATATATATATATATATATATATATATATATATATATATATATATATTTATATTTTCACTTACGATATGTCAATCCATAAGGAATATTATTTATTATTATTTTTCACTTTTGTTGGCAAAGTTTAGTATACATAAATGCAAGTAAGGTGATTATAAACCATTATTTTAACTTTTGACGTCAGAAGTTAAACAATACCTAAAATCTGTTTAAGCAAAATCTGATAAGCATGAAAGCTGTTAAGTGTATTAATGTATGTACATTTCCATGTTTTTATTTAATTTGTCATTTTTTAATTATTTTAAAATTATTTTTAAGTTTTATAATTTCAATGTAATTTCTTTTCACTTATCTCACTTTTATCTGTATTTAACTTATTCATTAGAAATAATGTGGGTTGCAACTTGCACTTTACAGTATGCTCTGTACTTACAGTGTGAAAAAGTGACGTGACATACAGCCAAGTATGGTGACCCATACTCAGAATTCGTGCTCTGCATTTAACCCATCCAAAGTGCACACACACACACCGTTAACACACACCTGGAGCAGTGGGCAGCCATTCATGCTGTGGCGCCCGGGGAGCAGTTGGGGGTTCAGTACCTTGCTCAAGGGCACCTCAGTCGTGGTATTGACTGCCAGAGACTCGAACCCACAACCTTAGGGTTAGGAGTCAAAATCTCTAACCATTAGGCCACGACTTCCCCTTACAGTGTACTTAAGAAAGTACTGGAAAATATAAGGTTATTACATATGTTAGGTTACGGTAGGTTGCTGTTAAATTAATATAACAAGAACATAGTAGGCCTATTTACATGTAGAACAAGTATGAAGGTAAAACAGTGGCAAAACTCGAGAGCTTGTTGATTTGAATGTGAGAAGTTTTCATATTAATATTGGTATTTGTAAGTTTAAATTTACACTTTCACAGCGCTGATGTGAAAAGCTGAATCTTCTGATTTGCACATACAGACACTTATCAAAGCACCCGTGTTTTGAATTCGAAGTTGCAGATTAATAGTTACAAAATGTGTAAAATGATAAGCAAAATGACAGACACAAATGTGTACGACATATTTACTTTTGCACTTTACTTCAGTTTCGCTCTACAACCACAAGTCAGCACATACATTCTCTCAGATCTGGCAGGACAACTTCAAATCTTAGCACTTTGACATATTCCTTTAGCAAAACTCACCCGTGCACTTGTACATACAGATGTGAGAGAGCAGAACTGCGGTGCAAATGAAGACATTTTATTGGTCGATGACCAAAATTTAGTTTTAAGGTATGACTAATTTTATTTCACAGTAACAATATATTTCACGATATAGTTATTTATATATGTAGGCTAGTTATTCTGAAAATCGACAAAAGGGTTTTATATAATATACAAACTCAAATACGTTAGAAATGAAAAGCACTTCACCTTGTTTGATTTTTCTTTTCTTTTTTTTTCTTTGGTAAATTATTTTAGTGAAAACACACTCAACTTTTAGATCAACTGCTCCCAACTGACTGATATTAAATGAAAATTGTAGGTGCAATTAAACTTTAAATAAGGTGTTTTTGAATCATTTTTAAATCTCATGTTATTCTTTACAAACAGCTGTCGGAAGCAAAACTGCTCTGAAATGCAGCATATTTTGTGAGAAAAACTGAAATGCTATAGAACAAAAGTACTACTTTCGGGATCAGAACCCATTAATTAGTATGAAACAATTGTTGGATTTTATTCAGCAAATAACGTAGAATGTTTTCTGTCACTCTTAACCATGGGCTTTTACTACACACCTGTATAGCACTCACCTGTCACGCTTTTTACACGGGAATGGATGGATGTCACCCTCATTTTTGTAATAGTTCAATAGTAGTAAAAAAAAAGACAGGGCAGAGAGAAAAGAGTTTCCTGCACTATTTTTAACCTGAGGCACTTTTAATTTATTTTACTTGATCATTCACATGTATTTCATTAAGAACATAAAGTTAGGAATGTACACAAAATGCACACTGGCCATCATACACACACGACAATACACATACCACAGTCAACTGATGGCAATGCTTCTATGGTAACCTACTTTACATTCACTCTTTTTTACTCTTTTGTGCTTTGTCATCAGGACGAGTGTTTCTGAAACATTTACGGAAAAGGCACTGGCATGTTTTAATGAAGAGGAATGTGATCAGTGCAATGATTGAGAGCAAGAAGGCCACTACATCCAGGCAGTGGTACTGATACCAGCTCAGATCATGTGCCTGAACTCGTAGATGTTTAGCTCCTTTATGCCGCATCACAAATTCGATCCAGTAAACTGCCCGGTCCAGAGGCTTCATCGGCTGATCATGGTGGATTCTGGACAGCCTCATGATGCTCTCCTTGTACCTTATTAGAGAAGAAATGGAAGCGCTGCTTAACACAAGACAAGCTCTACAAAAGCACAAACATTTCTAAATATAGAATGTGACAAGCCATGCTTTGAACTAGAGATTTTTACTGTAGCATCAGGAATAATGTGAATACTGACCGTGGAAACATTTATATACTCTAATGTACAGTGCTCAAATAAATTAAGGGAACACTTAAATCACTTAGATCTTGAACTAAATTTTCCAGTTGAAAATCTTGACTTTTATACATGTACAGTGGGTATAGAAAAGAATCAGCCCCCTTTAAAATAATCACATTTTTGCTTTGTAGCCTGAAATGAAGACGGACAATTTTTTTATTTTATCCAGCTGTATTTACTCAGTGCTACATATAACATCCAAGTGAAAGCATAACACTCACATGTCAGGAAAAAAAGAGAAAAGAATCACTGAGTTGGAAAAAGGATGACCACCTCCTTAAAATGACTTGCAATCTCAATCAGGTGTAGCTGATCACCTTCTCAATGGCACACAAAGCCATTTGACTTTCAACTGTGATCAGCTGTGCTCATTTTGATCAGCTCAGTATGAAAAGAGCTTTCCCGGAGAATTTCAGCCCTTGGTAAAGAAACTGAAACCATCAACTATGGGTGGTAAACCACTGTCAAAAGATCTCCAGGATAAAGTTGTGGAAAGGCACAAGTCAGGAGATGGATACCAAAAAATTTCAAAGGCTTTACCAATGCCTAGAAGCACAGTGAAGTCTATTATTAAGAAGTAGAAGATATTTGGTATAAGTACAACAGAGACCCACCCTGGATCAGGACTGGATGAAAATGTCAGGAGGAAACTGGTCAGAGAGGCGACCAAGAGGCTGACAGCAACTCTGAAGAGGCTGCAGGAATTTATGACAGAGTGGTCATTGTGTGCATATGACAACAATATCACAAATATGGCTTGTATTGGATGGCTGCAAAAAAATAATAATAATAAGTCACTCCTCAAGAAAGGCCACATGTACTGTAGTCAGAATGAGCTTTGTCAAAACACACCTGGAAGATTCTGAGGCAGATGAGACTAAAATTGAATTATTTGGCCTCAACACCAAATTATATCTCTGGTGGAAATCCAATCCAGCTCACCATTCAGATAACAGCATTCCTCCAGTAAAGCACGGAGGTGGTGATATTTGTTCTGAGGTGTTTCTCTGCAGCAGGGACAGGAGCACTTGTCAGGATGTAAGGAGAAATGGATGGGCAAAATACCATCAAATTCTTGAGGAAAATCTGCTGCCCTTTGCCAAAACGTTGTCAATGAGATAAAGGTTTACCTCCCAACATGACTATGACCCAAATCACACAGCAAAACTGAGCACACAGGGGTTGAAGGAGAAAAAGCTGAATGTCCTTGCATGGCCTAGTCAGAGCCCAGACTTAAACCCGACTGAAAATCTTCGGAATGACTTTAAGACTGCAGTCCACAAACATTCACCATCAGATTTAACTAAACTTGAGCAGTTCTGCAAAGAAGAGTGAGCAAATATCGCAAAGTCTAGATTAGTCTCACGCAGCCAGACCTTCAGATTGACGGCAGAAGGTTTGGAAATCTTGGCCACTTTGAATGGCCAAGGACTGCCAAAGAGGCCAAAGAGGCCATAAGTCTGACAGATTATATAGCAAACAATTATGTTTCATTTTGTGACATGACATGTTTAGGGGCGTGGAAATGTCCCCAGAATAACAGACCGTGTGTAAAACTCTTGGACATATTTTAAAGATTCTATGCAGCAAACTTTAAATATTTTACATACTTTTGAAAATCCAGTGTATAGTTGATCCTGATAAGCGCACACTGTCATAGTTGTAAACACAACGGCATATATTGGTGTCATGGCATATTTGTTTCCAGGCAAAACGTTAAAGAACTTGACACGCACATCTCCCGGAAATCCTGTATAATCCAACCAATCCAATGGACAACTTCGAAACTCCCAAAGTGTTTCTAATTTTATGTGCTGTATTCATCAGACAGTCAGCCAACAGTCCGTGGGCGTGACAGCTGAGGCTGAGACTAAAGTCTAGATGGTCAAAGTTAGTAGAGAAAAAATCCCAACAAACTAAAGCTGTAATTAAAGCAAAAGGTGGTTCAGCAAAAATACTAACACAAGGGGGAGATCCTTTTCCCAACTCAGTGATTCTGTTTTTTTTTTTTTTGACATGTACTGAGACTGCTCTCATTAGAGTTATAAATGGACCTGATCTTATCATCTGATGCATGGTTGTATCTCTCTATTAGTGCTATTGGATCTTAGTGCTGCGTTCAACACTATTGACCACAACATTCTTTTTGAATAGACTAGAAAAACGTTTGTTGGCATTAATGGAAGTGCATTAGCATGGTTCAAATCGTACTCATATGATCGCCATCAATTCGTAGCAGTGAATGAAGAGGTATCATATCGATCACAAGTGCAGTAAGGAGTACCTCAAGGCTCAGTACTAGGGCCATTACTCTACCCTTGGGGAGAGATCATCAGGAAACACAGTGTTAGCTTTTCACTGTTATGCTGATGATAACTCTATGAAAACTAACAGAATGCGTAGAAAATAAAAAAATATTAAAAAACTGGATAACGAGTACTTTCTTACTGCTAAATTTTCTGAAAAAAACAAAGGTGTTAATTATAGGACCTAAAAACTCTGCATGGTAATAACCTAGAACACTGTCTAAGACTCGATGGCTTGCTCTGTCAATTCTTCGTCATCATTTAAGAACCTAGGTGTGCTATTTGATAGCTTTCTTTTCCTTAGAAAGCCACCTTTCTTGCATTTTGTAAAAACTGCATTTTTCCATCTCAAAATATATCTAAATTAAGACCTACGCTCTCAATTTCAATGCACAAATGTTAATTCATGTGTTCATAGACCTCAAGGTTAGATTATTGTAATTCTTTTTTGGGTGGGTTGTTCTGCACGCTTAATAAAAAACACTCCAGCTGGTCCAAAAATGCAGCAGTTCTTACTAGAACCAGGAAGTAGACCATATTAGCCCAGTTCTGTCAACACTGCACTGGCTAACCTATTAAAAATCGATAGATTTTAAAATCTTGCTTATTACTTATCAAGCCCTGAATGGGTTTAGCACCTCGGTATTTGAACAAGCTTCTTGTTACATTATAGTCCTCCACGTACGCTGTGTTCTCAAACTCTGGCAATTTGATAATACCTAAAATATCAAAATCAACTGCGAGTGGCAGATCCTTTTCCTATTTAGATTCCAAACTCTGGAATAACCTACCTAACATTGTTCGGGAGGGGCAGACACACTCTGTCAAGTTTAAATCTAGATTACAGTCCCCTAACAGCAGTGAGGGTAATGTAAGCTAGCACGTGGAGGTCTTGGACCCTCCAGGGACATTCCTGGCTGCTCATATGTGATCTCAGTATGAACTGCTCTGAGAATCCGTGAACAGAATGCACTTTGGCACCAACGGTGGACCTGCCACTTTCTGGTGTGAGCACACGACTTCTCTCATTTCTCTCTCTTGTCTCAATACACGGGTGTCGGGCTCTCCTGCCAACCTCATGGAGTTACTTTCTAACAGCACCTTTATTCAGAAACATGCACACCAAAACATGCTCCTACCACTGGGTTTCCTGTTCCTCCTTGCAAAAAGAGCAAATGCCAGTTGCAGAACTGAGAAGTTGGGTTCTTATCCCTTTCCGTCCCCCTAGTTCTGTCCAGCTCTCCTCTTGTAACAACCCCTCCCATGATCTTGAGAATGTGAAGAAAGAAACACCAAAACCTCCTTGTAAAGGCATATGGATTGCCATCCTGGAGGACTAGATTACCTGTGTAACCTGATTGGGTTGCAGGTACTGCCTCACGCTACAAGGACTCTAAACAAACACAAAACTAGCAGACAAATCAGTCAGGAAAGGATTAGGAAGAGAGCAATTGTCTGTGGACACTACCTGCCAATCCATTCATATTTTCAGGATTGTATTTCTGTTGCCATTTCCAGTGCACCTGTTTGTCACTTTCCATATGCACAAAAGCAGGCAGGCAAACTGATTCACAGTTTATGCTTCTTAACTGGAAAATGTTGTCTTATACTGTGATGATTAAGTGTTCCCTTTATTTTTTGAGATGGACCTCGCTGCAGAACACAAGATCCAGGGGGCAAGGTTGGATCCAGATCCAACTCCTCCCACTTTCCATATCCCTAAACCTTCCTGTCTCTCCACACCCCATGGATGGATCTTGTGTATTGTAGTGAGGGGATATTTATTTTTTTTGCGCAGTGTACACATTATTCCCCTTGAGGTTAAATGTATCATTTTAGTGTTTTTTTCTCATCCCAAAAAACCTAAAGCAACTGTTTAATAAGTTCTGCATATGTGTATTTGCACAGGGTGTTTGGCGTTATAATGGGAAAACGCCAGAAACTCTCGCCCCAATACAAAAACTCTATGACTGGATCCAACAGAATGATTTGCTTGGTAAGGAAAGTGTTGTCATGTGTGCTCATTATACATAAAGGACATTAATTAACTATTTTCCTTCCTGTCTCAGTGAGTCCCCTCACTGAAAAACACTACTTTAGGAGAACTGAGCTTATTTCTGGAGCTTCTTTTTATTAAAGGGAGAACTAAAGCTTTACATTTTTCAGATTTATGAAAACTTGTGACTCCTTAACTCACGATGGATTATTTACGACAGTCTTGAGAGCATCCACCAGGTCTTTGGGGACTGCATTGAGCTGATATCAAGAACAAAAGCAGCTACTTTGGGTTTTCATATGCAGTAGATTATCAGGCTGGTCACCCCACAGTGGCAAGCCCACCATTGGGACACCATGATAAATAGCCCTCATACAGTCCATTCGTCCCACCGTGGGTTATGAAGGCCTTTGTTTTTGGATGACCTATCAGATAAATAAAGTCTGATCTATCTGACATCAATTAATGTCCTTTATGTATAATGAGCACACATGACAACACTTTCCTTACCAAGCAAATCATTTCTGTGGGATCCAGTCATAGAGTTTTGTATTGGGGGCGAGAGTTTCTGGCATTTTCTTTTTTGTTTTTTTGCCATTATAACGCCAAACAACCTGGTGCAAATACACATATGCGAAACGTATTAACAGTTGCTTTAGGGCACCGAGCATATGAACACTGCAGTGGGTTTATACCCTGAAAAGTTTGATTTGGAAAAACTGTATTTAATTTTTCTATTGCGAAATATATTTTTAATGATAACATGTACCGGCAACCTTTTCAAGACACACTTACAGACCTGGGTCTTATTGATTCAACACAAATACATAGAGCACATCAAATATGGTAAAACAGACAAGCTCAAACATAATTGGTGATAAACAGTGTGGTTTCTTCTGCTCGCATGTTGTGTGTACGATTGAGCTGCCATTGACCATATTTTATGTGCTCTGTGTATGTGCGTTGGTCAGGTGTTTCTTACATGAATGAAAGCCTGATTTTAAATCGGTTCATCATGTTTTCACCGTGTCTCTTTAAAACACTTAATTAAGCTGCTTGATTTTTATGGATTGCTTTTGTGATGTCTTTATGAACTTTTTCGAAAGCTAAAAAAAATATCATCATTTGTGTTTTAAAGATGAAAAACAGAAATCTAATGTGTCACGGTTCATGAATTCGCTGTCTCTCTCTCGGGCTTGTTTAGTGTGCAGGTGTGTGTCCCTGTGGGCATGGTCTTTGATCACGGGCTGATTAACAGCACCACCTGCGTTCCATTATCTGTGTCTATTTAAGTGCAGTAACTGGTGTCTCAGTTGTCAGAATCATTGTGGTTCTTCCCTGTGTTTCGTGCTGTTTCCCTTGGCTGTGTTGGATCTGGATTCCCCCTTGTTCTTCGTTTGTGTCTTCCTGCACTCAGCACCGGGATCACGAGCACCTTCACTGGGAAATACAGCACAGGATCATCAAGGATCAAGGAGGGGCAAGGCTGTTCTGTGGGGAACAGTGGTGTGGGGAAATCAGGATCCATGCTGCATCTCGTTCCAGGCACTCCCAGAGGAGTTGAGGAGGGTTTTCGATCATGCGGCTGCAGGTGAGGGGAGGCGGCCCCAGACTCCTCGCCGATCTCCGCCAGGGGGAGCGCCCGGTGTCGGAGTACTCCATCCAGTTCCGCAGCCTGGCCGCAGAGTGCCATTGGAACGAGGAGGGGCCCAGTGTGGGACCAGTTCTGCATGGGTTGGCTGACCGTGTCCAAAGGGAGAATTTACATGCTGGACCTTCCACCCAGACTTAATGGACTCGAGTCGAAACTGGCATTAATGGTCGGACACACGCTTGAGTCGCATGAGGCCGTTTGCCATCTCCAGAACAACCCCGTTTCGCAGCGCAGAGGACTCGTGCAGAGAGGACACGGTCAGCCCCGTCTCCGATCCTGAGCCCATGCAGGTGGGTAGAGGCTCGGCTTTCCCAGGACGAGAGAGAGACTTTTGCCTATACGGCGGAGCGGAGGGGCGGGCCAACTTCATTTCACTCCTGCCCAGTTAAAAGATCAAGCCCGGTAGTATCGATGAGGCTACTATCGGGTGGGATCTCCCACCGAGAAGACCTCATCCACACACCTCCCGGTAAGACTAAGGTGGGGCAACCCAGACGCATGACACAAGGGCACTACTGGACTCTGGGGCACAAGGTAACTTTTTGGATTTTAAACTGGCACAACAGCTCCACATCCCCATGTTTCCCCTCCCTCACAAGATTTCCGCGTTAATGCGCTAAATGGACAGCAACTCCCTTACCTTTCTCATGTTACCGGATCCAAACCCTCATCACTTCTGGCAACCACTCCGAGAACTAAACATTCCTCCTCATGGACTCACCACTGGCACCCATAGTTCTTGGTCACCCCTGGCTCACTCTGCACATCCTAGTATCGATTGGGTATTACAATTCCGTGTGTTGCTTGTGAGCATCCCTTGTAATTAAGTCTTGTCTTGTGTCTGCTTGTTCATCTGTGCCTGTGTCTGTGTTCCAGGAAGAGGCAGTGAATTTGTCTAACATGAACCCAAGAGTACCACTGACCTGAGGGGAGCTTCAGTTCAGTAAGTCATGGGCTTGCTTTTCTACCTCCGCATCGATGTCCTATGACTGTGCCATTAGACTTATAGTACCAGGTAAGACTCAACCTAGACTCCACCTAAAGGCAAGTTATATTCACTTTCTGTTCCAGAGAGGGAGGCGATGGAGAAATATATTTCTGATTCTTTGGCATTCAAGTTCATTCGTCTTCCTCATCTCCGGTGGGGCGGCGGGGAGTAGTTTTTTGTGGGGGAAAAAAACGGATGGATCTCTGCGACCATGTATTTATTACCGGGGGCTGAACAACATCACGGCCTAAAGAATAGTTGGAAATGGTTGACCAGTCATATATGTTTACCTGGATGACATATTGATTTTTTCATCTTCTCTCCAGGATCACGTTCAGCACGTCAGACGAGTGCTTCAGAGGTTCTAGAGAATGGGCTTTTGCAAGGCGGCAGAAATTGCATTTTTTCATGTGCAGTCTGTTCCTTTCCTAGGGTACATCTCGTCTCCTCTGAGGGAGTGCGTAGGGATCCTGACAAGGGTTAGGGCTGTGATAGATTTTTGGCCAAGTCCCAGATTCACCGTAACGGCCCTACAGAGTGTTTCTGGGGTTCGCCAATTTTCTTGTCTGCGTTTTTATTCGCAATTACAGCCAACTAGCCGCACCTCTGACTGCCTTGACCTCCCCCAGAACGACGTTCAGGTGGTCTGATACAGCTAAGGCTGTATTTGCCAAACTCAAGAGTCGCTTCGTTTTGGCTCCCATCCTCGTTGCCCCTGATCCCATCACGTCCGTTCGTGGTGGAGGGTCGAACGCATCAGAGGTGGGGGTAGGAGCAGTATTTTCCCAATGTTCTTCCGCAGATGACGAAATGCCTCCCTGTGCATTTTGTTTGTCATCGTTTATCACCTGCCGAAAGTAACTATGACATGGTAACAGAGAGGTGTTAGGCAGTCAAGTAGCACTGGAGAATGGCGACATTGGTTAGAAGGCTCAGAGAGCACCTTTTACTGTAATGGACTGATCACAAGAATTTAGAATATATTAGAACCACCAAAAGACTCAACTCTAGGCAGGGCTCGGTGGGCACTTTTTTTCAGTCATTTAGATTTTTCTCTTTCGTACTGCCCGGGTTCCAAAAAACATCAACCCGACTCTTATCTCGTATTTTAATCATTCCAAAAGCCTGTCTAACTCCCGAGTGTATTTTACCCGAGACTCTAATTGTCTCCACTCTCAGGTGGGCGGGTGAATTGAAGGTCATGACGGGCCTTAGAAGACAGCCAACCGAATCGGTTGTTTGTGCCAGACGTGGTATCGGTCCGACGTCATTCAGTGGGGCCATTGTTCCAGCATAGCATGTCATCCAGGGGTTAATCTACCACCTGTTTGGTAAAGCAATGATTATGGTGGCCATTAATGGACTCGGGACACAATCCGCAGTTTCGTCTTGGCTTGCTCAGTTTGTGCCACTGGTAAGACTTCCAATCGACCTCCAGATGGGTTACTTCAACCGCTGTCAGTCCCTTCGAGACCCTGGTTCCACATCACTCTAAATTTTATTACCGCCCACCCAGGGCAAGACGGTCGTTTTGACCGTCATGGACCGGTTTTCTCAGGCGGTTCACTTCATCCCCTTGCCTTAATACCCTCCGCCAAGGAGACAGCGGTTAACTGTGATAGAACACGTCTTTCGGGTACATGGCCTCCGATAGATGTGCTTTCTGACAGGGTCCCCAATTTGTGTCCAAATTTTGGCAAGAATGTTGTAGATTACTGGGGGGCGAGTGTCAGTTTATTCTCCGGGTTTCATCCCCAAAGCAATGGACAAAAGTGAGAGAGGCAACCAGGGTTTGGGAGAGAGTGTTGTGATGTTTGGTTTCCAAGAATCCTTTCCTCTTGGAGTCAACAACTCTCGATGGTGGGAGTACGCCCACAATTCATTACCAGTGGCATCCACGGGCCTTTCTCCATTTGAATGTAGTTTAGGTTACCAGCCACCAATTGTTTTCCCAGCTATGAAAATCGAAGTCTGCGGTCCACCCTCCACTCCCGCCTTCATCCAGAGGTGCCGTCACACTGGAGAGAAGAATCCCAAGTGAGGAACTCTGCTCCGGGTGGGGTGTGCGCACCAAGGCCAGGCCGATCGCCACCCGGTCAAAGACTCCCTATACGTCATTGGTAAAAAGTGTGGCTGGCTTTCTACTAAGAAACCTTCCGCTCCGGAATCTAACAAATTGGCTCCTAAATTTGATTGGCTATTGAAGGCACCGTGTCCCTGTCACCCAAAATCCATTAGTCCCGGTGGCCAGAGTCACTGCCTCAAAACTTTCCTCCTGCGTACAGGGAGAATTCATCCCGGCTTCCAGGTTGCAAAACCTAAAACCTGTGTTTCATTCACATATTAACCCGCCGGTCCTGGTTCCTCCACCGCCGCGTGCTTGTAGATGGGGAACCCACTTATTCGTTACCGTTTATTCTGGGATTCCAAACAGGAGGGGAAAAAGGATAACGCTGATTCCAATACTTGGTGTGGACTCGGAGGGTTAACGGTCCGGAGGAGAGGAAGTTGGGTTTTCCCTGCTATGGGACGATTCTGGATCAATCCCTGATTAGTGGTTGTCACCGGTAACCAAAATTTCAGTATTTCGGTACCGAGTCCAGTGAAAAATCCACAGGTTCTCAGTACCCATGTCGTACCAAAGCAAAACCCAAAAATATGCTAAATAAAAACCACCTCACAGTTGTTTTATCACTAAAAATAAAACCAATGCCATTCGTTATACTTATTTATAATTGTGTTAAAAAAGTTTTGCTACAAGTAATATAATTATGAAAAAACAGTAAACAAGTTTCCCCAATACATTTGTTCTTTTAATTAATGAAATTTATTAAAGCAACCTTTTTAATTTTGTTAAATAAACAGGGATTTGTTTAACAAAAGTAACCATAGTAAAAATATTGTGTGATTTATTTATTTCTTTAAAAAAACAAATAAAGTTTATTCATAATTTTTTCACCAGTATTAGCAGTATCCATACATTCCACTAAAATAATAGTAATACTTCTCTCAGACAATGGCCTTTATGGTACAAAACTTTTATTTTGACGGGGTTGCGTGTTTTCCCACAGCCTTACACCTCTATTTGTGGCAACCCTCACAACTCTCACACTCCCGCCCATATCTACCTTATATATGCGACTTCATTTTTGGCCAGCAGGAGTGCGCTTTTAAGGCGGGAGAGATAGGATTCTCCGGTAACGGTGCAAAGCAGCGCTGAGCTCACAACACGCTGCCTTATCAAGCATTTACATGCAAATGAAATGAAGAATGAAATCGAAAATTTTCTAAATACAGTCGGTTTCCTTCTGAAATACAGTCATATAAAACACCCGCATCAGTTTTTGATTTTTGATACGTGCAGTGCTCATGTTTATTCAATGAAGTTCAAAGCCTTTTGGAACCAATCTATTTGCTGGGCGGGTCAGTTTTGATATTGTAATAAATCATGTGTGGAAAACCCTGGGTTGCCGTGAATACCTCTTAAATTGCACCATCTGGTTTACTCAAATGAAAAACGTAAAATGCTTGTGAAGTGATCTCAGCCTAGTTCTGTGATTGTTTGTTTATGTATTTATGTCCCTCATTGAGAGGCAGATGCTGAAAGTACTGCAAGTGTCCCACGCGCTTCAGTCTATGTAGTAAACAAAACCCGCTTTTCTCTGCCATTCATTCATTTACACAGAGAACGCGCAGCAACATGCAGGAATTTGACAAAAATTCCGTGACTGTCCATATTAAAATGTAATTATTCATTTTCATGACTGGATTTTGACATGCCGTACGCGTTTTCTGCTTCGCGGAAAATCATAGCGCTGTATGGGTGTCAAGAACTGGGTTGAACCGGTACTCGGTACCACGGTACTTAAAGAAACCTGGTACCGTGACATTTTCATTTTTTTAGTACCGACTTTTACCGAGTACGGGTCCGTTTGACAACACTACTCCCTGCATCAATGCTTACAATCGACAGGTAAGTCCGTCGAGGAACGACCAGGAGGCGTTCCTAGGGGCGGGGGGGGTACTGTCACGGTTCATGAATTCGCTGTCTCTTCTACTCGGCTTGTTTAGTGTGCAGGTGTGTGGCGTGGGCGTGGTTTTGATCCGGCTGATTAAACAGCACCACCTGCGTTCCATTATCTTTGTGCTAATTAAGAGTGCAGTAACTGGGGCACGTCCAAAGCTCACACCGGTACGCAACGTTTGCTACGTGTTTCGGGTTGAAACGACACGTTTCCTGGAAACGTGTGCAACGGTGTGCAAACGGGTTTTGAGTCAATGCGTTTTCCTTGTTTGGGGGTGTGTCAGAAATTCGGCCCAATCAGCGGCAGCAGTAGATAGAACCACGCGGCATTAAAGGACACCTCGCACAATGGGTCCTAGTAAAGTAGTTTTACACAATGTGTCCGCTGGCAGCTGGTATATGCAACAATGGGGGAAAAAAAAAGGGGGGGGGGGGGGGGAAACATTAGAAGGACATGTTTTGCCGTAAGAGTTTTCTAGTAAACTATACATATCACCCTGATGATGTAGTTGTTTATATTGGTAACTTCATTGCAAGGCAAGTTTATTTTTATATCACCAATTTCAATTTCATACACAGTGGTAATGAAAGTGCTTTTAAACAAACAAATGAGAATGATAATTAATACCAAGGTATTTAAAAAATTAAGAACCTACAAATAAAATAACTTACATTAGAATTGATTAGCTTTACCAGGAGATAGAATATATGTGTTTTCAGTCAGAATTTTGGTAAGATGGGTTCTCTTTCATGTCGAGACGGTACTTAAGGGCAGTTGACTCGTAACATCGAGGGTAACTTTGCAGTATTAAACAAGTATGTTATATCAATATCATCAGGCTCCCGGAAAATCTTCAAAAAGAACACCGAGAATGGCCTTCTCAGCTGCCGCCATAGTTGGCAAAACGCTTGCGTCATCACACAGGTGGTTCAACACGCCACCGTTTCCCGTGTAAAACAACGTTTTGCAACATGTTTGGTGGGGCGTGAACGACAGCCCTGGATGTCTCATGTTGTCGAGATCGGTGTGTTCATTCCCTGTGTTTCGTGCTGTCTCTCTTGGCTGTGTTGGATTTTGGATTCCCCCTTGTTTCTTCGTTGTGTCCTTCCTGCACTCAGCACCGGAGTCACGCGCACGATCACTAGGAACATACAGGGGCAACAGGATCATCGAGGATCATCACTGGTTGTCCCACTCGAAGGTCCGCTGGTCACCCACTCATCTGAGTTTTGGATCGTCACCACTTCCCCCCCCCTTCAGTGTTTTGGACTCTATTGTTGTCTGTTTGTATTGCCGACTTCCATATCCTTGTCACAAATCGCCTTGCAATTGCATTCTGCCTCTGTGTCGTGATTATGGGTTTGGAAGGACATGAGGATGAGTAATTGATGAGATTTCAGTTTTTGTAGGTGACCTATTTGTAATTAATCATGATGATTAGTAGTGAATTGCCTCATAAAATCGATCATAAAACATATTAAGTACATTTTTTTAGAATTTGTAATTGAAATTTCTATAGCCCAAATACTGATGGAATTTTTTTTTCCAAAACTAAGCGCAGCTAAAAAGTGAGTGATTACTGTTCTTTTGGTATAAAAAGGTAGTTACACATAAATCTTTGTGGGATTTGACCAAGAGCAAGAAGCATAGTGTTTGCTCTTTCCAATGGTCAGGTTGCCCAACATGGAAGCCCAGTGAGAAGACAATGATGCCATGTATCTCCGAGCTCTGCACAAACTCCTCCAGGTCCTAAAAGACAAACCAATGAGAAATGAAAGCAATGCATGAAGTGGCAGGTTTTTTTTAAGTGACTTAAACTGAAATGATTTGCCGAATCGAAACGTCATGTCAAAGTTTACAAAATGGGAGTGACACCCACTAATCCAGTGTATCTTTTTGAGGTCAATGGAGCCAAATCATATCCCTCTCCATTCATACATCTGGCATGAAGTTACGATGTAACTTGTTCCATTCGAGTAAGGATTCCTTTTAGAAAGGATGCATGCTTTGATGCAAAAACATGTAAAACGCATCAAGCATATTCAAGAAAAGCATATATTTCAAAATAACATATGGCATTCACCTTTGACAGAGGCTTGGCGGGTTTGCATTGTAGGTCCTCCAACAAATTTAAACTTAGGCAGAAGTGGACGTGGATACTCGAAATCCCAGTAAGTTCTAATCAACATAATGTCGGTTTTTTTTTCCAATGGTCCTCACACATGGGTTGTGGGCTTTCCTGTGACATACGGAGATATTGTGCAACTCTGTTAATGTACAAGCTTTTTGTCAAGTGCTCAAACATTTGCTTTCTTCTGCTTTATCTACAGCGTTCTGATCCTGATCTCTTTTACATACGCAATCTACAATACACATGAAAAAGATATTCCAGGTAGACATACACCTACAGGGGTGTCATGACACAAAAAGTGCAAAAAACCCAGAGCGGTTGGTGCACATACTGTAATAATTACTCTGATATTCTGAATTATGACAACAGCTCATGCAATAAAGCCTAATAATTACCTAATATTCAGTGGTAGAGCTTATCTATAGTAAACTTCATGCCCAATGGAAATATAGTCGTATGTATGATATAGAGGAGCATGTTTTTCAACTCTCTCTATGAAGCTCATATGATCGGTGAGGTGGTCGTGCAAAGCGACCGCAGGAAACGTAGGATGGTGGCGGCAGGCATCTGACGCAAAGCCGCTCTGCTACGTTACGCGAAACGTTCGCGCATCGAGAGGACTCGTGCGGGCCTATTCAGCTTCTCTCTGCCATCAAGTCAGGGAAATAGCATCATCGGATCAGATAAAAGCACATCATAATGAGATTCCCGAATCGTGTGTAAAGAGATCCTCATGAAAACATGCCCTTGGATATATCAGGAAGGAATCGCCATAAAGTTGGAAAACACTCGCCAGACCATGAAGTCCCCCTGTATTTTGTTGGCTGTGTCGTTCGTCGCCGAGATGAATCATATCTCTCAACACAAGAGTTGGCCTCTTTCTTCGTCATGTTGACTTTGATAAACGATGAAGTCGAAACCGCTCCTTCGTGTGTGCTGTACAAGTAGGTGATGAAGAACTGACCAGAACGTCACACTGTGGTTGCGACATCAATCAGCGGCGTCACTGATCGCACCGCTATGTTGTGCCAGTGACTGTACTCGGCCTGGCAACACCAAAACCTTGCCAGCATGACCAGCTTCTACTCCACACAGCAGTACAAAGCCCAAATAAAGTCCCAGAAAATTATGGTCAAATGTTTTCTGCTTCTGAAGTGCAGTGTGATCGGTAAACGAGGATCCAAGTGTCTTATGCCTCTGTGCACAACAGGATTTGGGCAAAGGTCACGCTGCCATTAATTGCTTTGTCTCAATCCACCTTTCTAACCACACCTCGCCTTTTATTTTTAAAATTATTTTATATTTTAAAATTATTTTTATGTTTTATAATTTCAATGTAATTTCTTTTCACTTATCTCACTTTTATCTGTATTTAACTTATTCATTAGAAATAATGTGGGTTGCAACTTGCACTTACAGTACATTGCTCTGTACTTGCAGTGTGAAAAGTGTAGTGACATACAGCCAAGTATGGTGACCCATACTCAGATTCCGTGCTCTGCATTTCTCTGCGGCGCCCGGCGAGCAGTTTGGGGGTTCAGTGCCTTGCTCAAGGGCACCTCAGTCGTGGTGGATTGATGCCAGAGGACTCAGGAACCCACAACCTTAGGGTTAGGAGTCAAAATCTCTACCATTAGGCCACTTCCCTTCCGCTTACAGTGTACTTAAGAAAGTACGGAAAATGTAGACGGTTAGTTACATCTGTTAGGTTACGTAGGTTGATGTTAAATTAATATAACAAGCACATAGTAGGCCTATTTACTGTGGAACAAGTATGAAGGTAAAACAGTGGCAAAACCGAGAGCTGTTGATTTGAATGTAGAACTTGTCATATTAATAATTGGTATTTGTAAGTTGTAAATTTTACACTTTCACAGCGCTGATGTGAAAAGCTGAATCCTTTTGATTTGCACATACAGACACTTAAATATCAAAACACCCGTGTTTTGACTTCTAAGTTGCCGATTAATAGTTACAAATGTGGTAAAATGATAAACAAATGACAGGACACGAAATGTGTACGACATAGTTTTACTTTTCCACTTTACTTCAGTTTTCGGCTCTACACCCACAAGTCAGCACATACATCCTCTCAGATCTGGCAGGACAACCTTCAATCTTAGCACTTTGACATATTCCTTTAGCAAAACTCACCTGTGAAAATCGACAAAAGGGTTTATATAATATCCAAAACTCAAATACGTTAGAAATGAAAAGCACTTCACCTTGTTTGATTTTTCCTCTTTTCTTTTTTTTTTCTTTGGTAAATTATTTAGTGAAAACACAATCCAACTTTTAGGATCAACTGCTCCCACTGACGGATATTAAATGCAATTGTAGGTGCAATTAAACTTTAAATAAGGTGGGTTTTCTGAATCAATCAGTCGTGGCGTAATGGTTAGAGAGTCGGACTTCCCACTCGAAGGGTTGTTGAGTTCGAGTCTCGGCGGCCGCAGGAATTGTGGGTGGGGGGAGTGCATGTACAGTTCTCTCTCCACCGTCAACTACCATGACTGAGGTTCCCTTGAGCAAGGCATCGAAACCCCCAACTGCTGCTCCCGGGCGCCGGCAGCATACAAATGGCTGCCCACTGCTCCGGGTGTGTGTTCACAGTGTGTCGTGTGTGTTCACTGCTGTGTGCGTGTGCACTTTGGATGGGTTAAATGCAGAGCACGAATTCTGAGTATGGGTCACCATACTTGGCTGAATGTCACGTCACTTTTTTTAGGGTTATCATGTTATCTTTACAAACAGCTGTCGGAAGCAAAACTGCTCTGAAATGCAGCAAAATTTTGTGAGAAAAAACGACATGCTATAGAAACAAAAGTTACTTACTTTCGGGGTCAGAACCCATCATTGTATGAAACAATGTTGGATTTTATCGCAGAAACTAACGTAGAATTGTTTTCTGTCACTCTTAACCATGGGCTTTTACTTACACACCTGTATAGCACTCACCTGTCACCACGCTTTTTACAACGGGAATGGATGGATGTCACCCTCATTTTTGTAATAGTTAACAATAGTAGTAAAAAAAAAAGACAGGGCACGAGAGTAAAAGAGTTTCCTGCACTATTTTTAACACTGAGGCCTTTTAATTTATTTTACTTGAACATTCACATGTATTTCATTAAGAACAGAAAGTTAGGAAAAACAAATGTACCAAAAATGCACAAGCTGGCCCTCATACACACACCGACAACTACACATACCACAGTCAAATGATGGCAATGCTTCTATGGTAAACTACTTTTACATTCACTCTTTTTATATCTCTTTTGTGCTTGGGTCATCAGGACGAGTGTTTCTGAAACATTACGGAAAAGGCAACAGCAGGTTTTTAAATGAAGAGGAATGTGATCAGTGCAATGATTGAGAGCAAGAAGGCCACTACATCCAGGCAGTGGTACTGATACCAGCTTAGATCGTGTGCCTGAACTCGTAGATGTTTAGCTCCTTTATGCCGCATCACAAATTCGATCCAGGTAAAAATTGCCGGTCCAGAGGCTTCAATCGGCTGATCATGGTGGATTCTGGGACAAGTACTCATGATGCTCTCCTTGTACCTTATTACAAGACAGAAATGGAAGTGCTGCTGCTTAACACAAGACAAGCTCTACAAAAAAGCACAAAACATTTCTAAATATAGAACTGTGACAAGCCATGCTTTGAACAAGAATGTTGTTCTGTGTACATTTGTATGTACTCTTCTGTATGTATTATTTTCCTTGATCTGAAATTATCATTTTAGTGCTAGTTTTTGTAGAAACTACAAAACAACATTTACAACCTGTCTCTAGCCTTTTAAGTAAAATAAACAAACAAACAAAACAAACGAAACAGAAACTGGAAATGCCTTTAGTAATAGATTATTTCAAAGGTAATTTCAAATTTATAAAGGACTAACTCACGATGGATTATTTATGACAGTCTTGAAGCATCCACCAGGTCTTTGGACATGCATTGAGTTTGACATCAAGAAAAACAGCAGCTCCTTTGGTTTTTCATTGTGCATTAAATTATCAGGGCTGGTCAGCAAAACAGTGGCAAGCCCACCCATTGGGGACACCATGATAAAATAGCCTCATACAGTCCATTCGTCCCACCGTGGGTTATGAAGGCCTTTGTTGTTGGATGACCTATCAGATAAAATAAAGTCTGAATCTATCTGACATCAATGAATGTCCTTTATGTATAATGAGCACACATGACAACACTTTCCTTACCAAGCAAATCATTCTGTGGAAATCCAGTCATAGAGTTTTGTATTGGGGGCGAGAGTTTCTGGCGTTTTTCCCATTATAACGCCAAACAACCTGTGCAAATAACACATATACATATACACCTTATTAACAGCTGATTTAGGTCACTGAGCATAAGAACACTAAAGCAGCAAGTTTATTGAAAAATTTGGTTTTGTATTTATTTTTCCTACATAAGATTTTTTTTTAACCTTTTTAAGACACACCTAAGAACTCTGAGGTAATTAAGAGAGTACATCATTGCTTTGTATGATTAGCATATTAATTTAGGCTTCAATTCACATATAAACATACACAGAGCAGATCAATTATGTTAAACAGAGCAGCTCAGATGTGCTTGATTAATGCGCAAGAATCAGCAAGGTTTTTTTTTCACTGCCGTTGCCCATATTTGAAGTGTACTGTATGTGCACTGATCGATTTTTGTATGTGAATAAATACCTAAATTAAATCTATTCATCATGTAAAGCAATTGTGTCTCTTCAGAAGACTTGGATTAAATGGTTTGATTCATATGGATTACTGTTATGATGTCTTTAGGAACTTCTTTGATTGGATTTTGAATGGGGGTCAGAAAATCTCAGGTTTCATTAAACATCTTCATTTGTGTTTTGAAGTTGAATGAAAGTGTTAATGGATTGAAAACAACATGACGATGAGTAATTGATGAAAGAATTTTCATTTTTGGCTGAACTTTCCATAATTCACAGTGAGAACTTTATTGCTTTATGATGTTTTATTGTTGTATTTCTTAATTTTTTGTTTTGTTTAATAGGTTTATTATTTTTTTTTGTAGTTGTATTTATTTGTTAATGAGTCTTTAATGTTATATATCATAGCTATCAAAAGAAAGATACCACACCTGTTTGGTGGGATTTGACCAAGAGCAGAAGCAATAGTGTTTGCTCTTTCCAAATGTCAGGTTGCCGATCATGGAACCCAAGTCCATGAGAAGACGACGATGGCCATGATCTCAGAGCTCTGCACAACTCCTCTCAGGTCCTAAAAGACAAAACCAATAAAGCACATTCAGTCACACAAAAACTGAAAGTTAGTAATGTAAAAATTCAGTTCAATTATTGCCCTGACATGTTTATTCCCTATATCCAGCTTTACTAGTGACTTAAAAACTAAACTGATTTTCCATCAGAAATGTCATTCAAAGTGTGCCACGTGCAGTTTACAAAATGGGACTGACACTGTAAAATCCACAAGTATCTTTTAAAGTCAACAGATTGCTGGAATTGCAAATTTAAGAATCTTAAGATCTGCTGATTCTACATTTTGACATAACATCACATGAAAAACTAAGGTGAAACTATAATTGTATTGGGCATCAAGGGGAACATGATGAACACGATCAGCACTACAGTTTAATGATAAGATTGAACATAGTTCCAGTGAGGGGGGTTCGCCAGTCTCTTTTCTTCCTGCTGAGTAAACTATGTGTGAATATTTACAAGGAATGCGCCCAATGAATGCTTAAAATACAAATGCATGTCTGCCATAGTCAGACTCGATGGGACTGCTTAGAGATGACCATACAGCATGTTCTCATTAGAAGAATCCTGCTGAAGATACAGCAGAGTCTCTGTGTCTTTGCTTCTGTTTTTCCTACAGGAGCTAAATGAGAATCCCACTCCCCTACAGATCCATGAGCATGATGAAGTTTGTTACTTGATCTATTCAAGCAAGGATTGATGCAATGTCTTAAAGCAAAAAAAAAGTAAATGCATCAAGAATATTTCAGAAGAGCAGATATTTCCCAAATAGATGGCCAAAGCCAAGTCGTTACCTTTGGACAGAGGCTTGGCTGGGGGGTTGCAGTGTAGTCCTCCAAACAATTTAAAATTAGGCAGGACCCTTGTGGACCGGGGATACTCAAAATCCCAGTAAGTTCTAATCAACCAGATGTCGGCTTTTTCCATGGTCTCACCATTGTTGTGGGGTTGCCTGTGACATAAGGAAAAAGTTATTGCTACATGTTAATTTACCCCCTAGTCCAACTATTCAGATTTATTTGCTTTCTTTTGCTTCATTTACAGCAGCCTTATTGAACACTCAAGAATAAAACTGTAAATAAGTTTTTTTTTCAAATCCCATCGACAAAATAGGCAGGTTCAAACATATACGTGCTTATTTTTTTCCCAGGTGTTTGGGATTATTTGAGGTCTACCCCCAAATCTAAGCAAACAATGCATTTTCATTTTGTAGAAAAGAGCAAGTCTGACATTTTACAATACCCGTTTTTGCAAATACCCATAATTTTAACAGTAAAATGCCAAGTGCTAATGTCCTGAATAAACCATTTTTTAACTAATCAGTTGAAGGGCTAATTCAATGACTCATCATAAAGACTGTCACCCCCTTTGTGTATCTGTGTAACCTATAGAAAGAGTCGCTAAAAGGCCCCTTCACTAATGCTTGTAATGCAACAATCACAAAGAAATAGAATGAAACAAATGATGCAAAAACCCTAGAAGCCAGTTTCCACCACTGAAAAAAAAACATAAAACAAGGTACGTTGCAAATTTTTATTTCACAATTCTGTCGCAATTGTGAGTTTACGTCTCTTCTTGCAAAGTTTATGTTGCAATTCTGAGAAAAGTCAGAACTGCAAGAAGTAAACTCGCAATTTCGTGAAAAAAAGAGTCAGAATTGTGAGATAAAAAGTCTCAGTTACCTTTTTTATTTTTAATTCAGTGGTGGAATTGGCTTCAATAAAAAAAAGAGCCACTGGACAGTATCAGCACTCTTAGAACACCGTTCATGCAATCAAAATAGATGGACTATATTGTAAAATAATAAAACATTATTTGTTAAAAAGGTTGCTTTTGTTTTCACTGTAATACTTACTAAGATATCTTACAGAACTGAATACTTTTGAATTATGAATGTAGCAGGATATATGTTATTAATAGCCTATATTGTTTTTGCATCTAAATCCCACCTTTTCACACATTCAGTAGCTTATATTCACTGAAAAATGATTTAAACCATCAACTTTGTATGCCGCAAGGGTAAACAGCATCTAGAAAGATACTAAACAATTAAAACATAAAAGTGGCCCAAAAACAAAAATAATTACCGTCCATATTTCAGTGTAAAGCGGATCAAAAGTGAACTTCGTAATGTTCAGGGTCGGAATATAGTCATATGCATTATGTAGAGGAGCATATTTTCAACTCTCTCTGTGAAGCTCATATGATCTGTGAGGTGATCTTGCAAAGCGACCGCAGGGAAGTAGGACGGTTGGCGCAGGCATCTGACCGCAAAGCCGCTCGAAAGTATACGCAAATGTTGCGCGTAGCGACAGGATGTGCGGGATATTCAGCTTCTGTGCCATCAAGTCAAGTGCATGGCATCATTGGATCACCCCCCCGAAAAAGTACATCCATAATGCAGATTCCAGAAGTGTGTGTAAAAGATCCTCATTGTGAAACATGCCCTTGCATTATGTCGTAAACAGCAGCATGAAGTTTGACATCACTCGCCAGATGTTGTTGAGCACCGTCTCGTATTTTGTGGCTGTGTCATTCATCCAGAGGTGAATGAAGTCACTCCACACCGCACTCGTGGCCTCTTCTTTCTTCGTGTTGACTTTAAACACGTTGAAATCGAATCGCTCTCTTCCGTGTGTGCTGTACAGTAGGTGATGAAGAATTCTGACCAGAACCGTCACACTGTCGGGTGTGCGATCGACCAGCGCGTCAAGGATCGCACGCATGTTGTGCCAGTGACTGTACTCGCCTGGCCAACACCAAAACCTTGCCAGCATGACCAGCTTCTACTCCACAACAGCGAGCAACCCACAGGAATAAAGTCCCAGAAATCATGGTGTAAAAATATATCTGCTTCTGGGATAAGTGCATTGCCAACTGTGGAACGAGGATCCAAGTGTATAGGCTATGTGCACAACAGGATTTGGGCAAAAGTCACATTGCATTATACGAGAGTAGGTGCACTTTGTCCTGAATGCATAAAGCCATTTTCCTAAAAGATAATTGTTACTGTTGACTTAAACTTTCACTTAATTCAAGCTTGCAACTTTTCAATAACGTGCTTTAGTTTCATTTTGTATATCGCTCCAACTTGCATGCTCTGTATCTTACTCAGAGAATGTAAAAACACTATTATGAAAAACAATGTTACTGAGAACATCACTGTTATAATGGATATATTTAATAAACCTTCCATTGCCTTAGAAATTTAAGTGTCCAATTCTGAACAATAACTATGGTAACTATTAACAGGTCAGATAAACAAGTCCAATCAATTAAAATAAGGTTATAGTTATTCATATAGGAACCTTTTAATATTTGCCACTGTACAATGAAAAAGAAATCTAGTTAAAATAAAACTTAGCCATTTTTTTTTTTTAATAAAGGGGGATAGTTGAATAGTTTTTTTTGAATATGAAATGTAATGGAACTACAGATTTGCAACCAAACGAATGATGACAGAATTTCAAAATTTTGAGTGAACCCATTTAAATTCACTGGTGTGTTACATGTGTGAGTGTGTTAAGCAGTACCTGTTCTTGTGCTTTTGTTTTGTGTTAGGAAATGTCTGCTTAGTTACTATAGTCTGTGCTGTTTTGTAGTCTTTTTGTAGTTTAATTTGCTGATTGGTTACCCTTAATTGTCTCCCTAGGTATTTATTGTTATCCTGTCTGTACTTATATATTTGTAGTTTGCTTGTTACTTTTCAGCTGAACGTAAATGTGGATCTACAGTGTCTTCTGTTCTCTGTGTTTCTTTGTATCCCATGGTTCCTTGTTCCACCCTTGGCCTTGTTTTGATTTATTAAATGCTGCAATTGGATCTTAATCTCTGCTTGCCTTCCTTGTCTGTGCTACAGTGAACAACAGAAAAAGCTTTTAATAACCTTTAGCCAGCATTGTCTAAGATAATCTGAGCCAAGTTATTTGGTGACAAACACTCAGAAACACTCAAGGAGAATGGCGCCGATGCACCCGACCATGAATATTAGAAACAAGACTTTTGTTTTTAGACCATCTGTGTTCACAGTTTATGAGCAGAAACTAATTTTAAATGGTGTTTTTAGACTCCTAATTCTCGTGCAAAATTTTTATAGCATTTTGCCATCCGGTTCAATCCATCCTGCCAGCTGCCATTTTTAACACCCAAGAGAAATAATAAAATTCTGCCTTCAGCAATGGAAAACAAAAAAATAAAAAAAAAAAAAAAAAAAAAAAAACCAACGTTGAATGAGAGTTTGTTAAAAAAAAAAACTGGTATTTTGCCCCATGGATTGAGAAGCGGCAAAGTTGCATTTTTTAAAACAGTATTGATGACATTTAGGGCCATATCCTACATGTGGCTTGCAATACGCGCCATGGCGCAAACGCCAGTGTTTTTTTGTTTTTTTTTTTTTTTTTTTTTTTTTTTATGTTTTCTTTTTTTTTTTTTTTTTTTTTATGCGCAACCGCAAGGTTTTTTTTGCTATTTTCATTTTTGTTTTTGTCGTTCTTATCTTTTTTTTTTATTTGTTACCTCTGTTTTTTTTCTTACATCCTTTCATTTTCATTTGCTAGTTCAGCCATGCACAGTTCCCTGTATCCTGCCAAATAATAGCAAATGCCACCATTTGTGCCTATTTGTGCACCCACGGGCATGCTGTTCTCTGAAAACAAGGTGTTGTTCAGGGCATTTGTGTGGCGCACTGCTATTTTTGAGGCAACTGAAAATAAGGGCCTTTCGGGGCCGCGATAACACCAGGACCCATGAGGCCTCAGCCACTGGAAAGGCATTAGGGTGCGACTTTAGTACCGGACCCTCTCTGCCTTTTTAGAGAAACCAAATTAGGTCCCTACTCCGGAGAGGGGGGGTTCTTTATGTTATATGGTTCTAACCAGCTCAACTGGGCGAGGTACTGCCCATGTTCGATGATATAAAAGTAGTAAGTATGCTACACTGATTGGCCAGATGTTCGTGGTCGAAAAAAAGCAAATCACCCGCCATTATTTAAGATTCTTTGTACATTACTGTCAATACTGTAACACTGTGAATTGAGTCAACGGGACGCGGATAGTGCAGGCAATTATAGAAAAAAAAAATGTAGCACACTACAACCAGTTTGTCGTTGGAGAATTCTTAGTCCTCCTTTCTGTTCTTTCAATCGCTTTACGTATACGGCGACATTCTATGGGTCCAGTTTATTTTTGAAACCCGTGAGATGCAACAAAAAAAAACAAAAAACTAGCACAGCCGATCACAGCGTCCTCCATGTCCCTCCTCCTCGTTGTTAACGTTGTTCTCTTTGTTTCGTAGTTGTTGAATGTCTGCGCACAAATGAACATTGCTGTCGACTTGGGCTTACTGTCACTTACTAGTTACACCACTGTCAGTGCGAATGCAACACTTTAACTGGTACGGGGAAATAGTTCACACACAAATCGTCCCAGTACTTTAGTTACTGTACATTTAGTTCTGGAACTAAAGCAGTCTCTGCGAAGAGCCCTATTAGACTGTGCCTTTGACCAAATGGAAACCTGGTCTAAAAGTCAATGGCACAATTATTTTTAATTTTTTTGGTGGTATTAATTCTTTTAATTAATTGTTTAAGTAATATGCGCGTATAGGCGTACATGTGAACAAACCGCGCGTACACTCTGCTTATTTACACACCCACGGGATGTGCAGCAGTTGCCACATAACATGACAAATATTTTAAAATATTAAAGGATTACAATGTAAAAATATTATTATTGTGCCCCGCCCCGTAGATGGTCTGCTCGCATCCGTCACATGAGCAGATAACCTTTTCCTCTCTGAAAGAAGCTTCAGGCCTTTTCTCTCTTGCAAATTCCGCCATGTAAATAGCGAATCCACCATGGCGCAAGCAAAGGGGAATGGGAGATGAGACTCTGATGGTTTTTTTTGCACCACAAAACACACCCATGACTCATTGAAGAGAATAGGTACAACTCTTTTGGGCCATGGGCGCCCGGCGCACGCCCGACCGTTTTTCCCACGTTTTTAAACAAGCAGAAGTGGATTCGGAGATGCCCCTGAGTGCGTTTGTGCCATGCACTCTATACCATGCACTTGAGATCGTTTTGTTTAAAACATGGCCCTATGACTCAAGACTTGCACAAAACCACGCTGGGGATGTTTTGGGCTCTGAACAGGAGATTTACTTGCATTTTCAGCAGAATTAACCATTGGTGTGTACACACAACGGTAGCAGCGGTGAAAGTGCTCCTAAATGAATCATAGTCTTTTTTGAATTAATTGGTTGAGCGAAATATTCAATGTCTCATCAATAAAAGACATTAAATGTGGCAATCTACTGGCATATTATATAGTAAGATGCGCTGAAAGCCCCTTAATGGTATATAACGTGCAAAACACAAAGTAAGTAGAATGAATATAAACGGTATAAAACCCTCAAAAGTTAGAGGCTGTTTTTACACTGGACAAAACCCATTTTCCAAATCTATTTGTATTTCATGTACATCAGAACATCAGAAATTGAATGGGGTGTCCACACCACATTCAGTATAGTCAGAACCACTAGTATAAATGGGGTTCTAATGTAGTTTGAGAGATGAATGGAGCTCAGTGTAGTTTAGGCAGACCACGGTGTGAAAGCCAGCATCAGCTGATGCTCAGCTGATGTTACTTCTCCACTACAATTAAATAACATATATAAGGTTCATCCCATACACTTGCCTTAGTCTGTTGCTTGACACAGAACATGTGGTTAGTCAGCTTCAGTTCTGTCACACGTCAAATTAGCTTTCAGTTTCGCTGAACAGAAAATGCATTAAATAAGCCTTCAGTTCTGTCGTACAGAAACTCGCTAGTCTGTCTCACAGACAAACATTAGTCAGCTTCAGTTCTGTCGGCTAGATGCATTAACTCAGCTTTCAGTCACTATACTCTCTGTCGCACAGACACGCTTAGTCAGCTCTCAGTCTGTTGCACAGACTTTCGCTTCTAGTTCGGCCCCAGGACACTTGCTTAAACAGCTTCAAAATTTTAATTGTCACACAGATACTCGCTTAAGTTAGCCTTCTATTTCATCACAAACACTCACACAGGAAAGCTTTGCAAAACAGATTAAAGGATCTGTTTTCCCACCGAATTTCACTACAGATTCAGTTTCATGATCCTGAACACACAATTCACCACATCGACCAGTATAAGCGGCTTGATTAGAGGTGACTTCAGAACAATTCAGTCGCGATCAGTCCTCACCTACATGAAGGACTGTGACATCAGTAAGATCAAGCATCTTCATCACATCTGGAAAATACTTCACTTCATTCATCTGAATGTGTCTACATAAAGCTAAGCTAAGTTATGTTTATCATTGGGAACATTCTCGTTGTTTGGCTAAGCTGCTGATCAAAGATTTGTGTATTATTAACATCCTAGTTGTTTAGGCTTTTGGTTATTGCCAATAGCCTGCAGTTAAGGAGACACTGATTGCCTATCTTCAAGTAAGCTAACCGTTATACCATTTTGGAGGGATAATAAATTGAGCATCATTCTGCCATCTCATGGACTCTTATTTTCAAAATTTTGTCTGGTGTACATGAGTTTTCTGTTAATACCCTCACCAGTCAACTTACAAAGAGTATTATAATTGAAATATGCTATCTTTGCTGGGACAGAGGCCAGAATATGGAGCTACTCCCATTAAATATCAATATCAGGGCATGTCACCCCTCTTTCCAACCATTCAGGGAGCTGCATTCCCTGATCGATCTTAGAATTTAGCACACTACGTCATTGTGTTGTGGGTTTCAAAACCTCAGTAAGGTTTGCTTGTGGACAGCTCAGAATCTGAAACCCTTCAGAGAGAAAAGCCTTCCACCAAAAAAAAATGTACAGGACCTTTACAATAATCTTAATCAAAGAGTGATCCTGACTGAAATGTAGTTTTTTAAGTGAAGAATGGAGCTCAAGCATAGTTCAGGCAGACACAGCCTGACAGCCAGCATCAGCTTGATTGTAACTCCTCCCACTACAGTTAAATAAGGTATATAAGTTCACCGGTACTCACACTTGCCTTAAGTCCCAAGTATACTCTGTTTATGTATGTATACGCTAGTGTATGCGTATGCAGTCGAACATGTAGCCTTTCAAAGTATACTCTATTTGTTTGTGCGCGCGAAAAGCGGGCCGTCGACTGATCACCGACATACGCCCTTGAAAGCTTCATCCCTGTCCAGTGTGAACCTGTGCTCTATTTTTCCACATAAGTTATGGCCCGATAACAAAATATTTTTAAACTCTTTTAAACCAAACCAAAGCTGAGCTGTCTCAATACCCTCTCGCTCACAAGCGCTTGTCAATGCAGCCGTCTGTTTGTTGTTGCAGTCTCGCTTCTTGCGTTGCTGTTGTTGTTCCTGTTTCTTTAGTTTAATTTTCTACTGTGAAAAAAACGGCCAGGGGATTAGTGTTGCCACCTGTGGGAAACATCTGATTACTGCAAAAAATAATTTAATGCAATGAACATATGTGACCATTCGCATACAAAGTACTCACGGTTACAAAAATCGAGTTGGTGCATGCCACAATATGCGTATTACTATTCTTATGACGCAATTTGCGTCACACGCACTGTATGCTGTCCTCACATACGCATGAAAAAGTGAGTTGAAGTATACTTTGGGCTTGAATCTGCACAGATATGCACTTACCCTCCTCCATCCCCAGCTCCTCCTTATACAGGCATGATTTACTTAGTGCAGGGGTGGCGAAACATCGGTCCTGGAGATTCCGCGAGCCTTGCAGAGTTTTGCTTCAACCCCTAATCAAACACACCTGAATAAGCTAATATAAGGACTGAAGAGTTATTAGAAAGCTATACAGGCAGGTGAGTTTAATAAGGGTTGAAGCTGAACTCTTCAGGGCTGTGGCTCACCAGGACCGGGAAGTTCGCCACCCCTGACTTAGTTGTCTTGTCCACCGGTATCATCTATCAGCTAAAATCGTTGCTTAATCTTATAAGCTTCAGGGGTTTTCAAACCCTAAATGTGGTTTGCTTGCGGACATTTTCAGAATTTTAACCCCTTCTCACCAAAGCCTGCCGCTAAAATAATGGTTGCAGGACCCTCTACAATAACCTTAATCAAAACTTGAGTGGTCCTGACTGAATTGACTTTTCATGTGTCCATGGCTGGTTGCGACCAGTGTAGACATGTTAGACAGCTGCTCAACCAATCAAATCAAGGGCCATAATACTAACTGTTGTAGAATAATAAATATATTATTTATTAAAAAAACTGTAGCTTACATTTTTACTGTACTTAAGCTATCTTACAGGCTGAATTATTTTTCGTGATCAAAAATGGCCGCAAGTGATGTAAAATCATGTTTTTTGTACTGTCCCTATTCAAATAAACTAATAAATAAACTTTTTGAACTTATGAAAGCTAGCAAGATCATGTTATTAAAGCATATTGTCACTATTGCCCAACATTTTTAAATCATTAACTGCTGTGCTTCCACATATTGTATATCGTATATTCATTGACGAATGGATTGATTAACCATTCAGTTTTTGTGTGCCAAAGAGACAAACCCTTCCATACATTAAAGCACATGCATAAAAGTTGGCCAATAAAACAAACTAAAACAAAAAATTACCCGATTTATTCAGTGTAAAGCCAGTCATAAGTGAACTTCGCATGTTCACATCGAAATATAGATGTATTTTGATGTAGAGGAGCATGTTTTCAACTCTCTCTGTGAAGCTCATATGATCCTGTGAGGTGATCTTGCAAAGCCGGCTGCAGGGACGTAGGACGGTGGCGCAGGCAATCGGACCGCAAAGCCGCTCGATAAGTATACGCAAATGTTGCGCGCGTAGGGACCAGGAAGTTGCGGGACGATTCAGCTTCTGTGCCATCAAGTCAGTGCATGGCATCATTGGATCAGAAAAAAGTAACATCAATAATGAGATTCCCAGAAGATCGTGTGTAAAGGATCCTCATCTGCCAGAAACCCTTCAGCCCTTGCATATGTCAGTAGCCAGCAGCTGAATGAAGTTTGACATCACTCGCCAGATGTTGAACACGGTCTCGAGTATTTGGTGGCTGGTCATTCATCCAGAGGTTGAATGAAGTCACTCCACACAGCAGTGGCCTCTTCTTTCTCCATGTTAACTTTTCAACACATGAACTATCGAACCGCCTCCTTCCGTCGTGTGTGCGGCTTACAGTAGGTGATGAAGAATCTGACCAGAACCGTCACACTGTGGTTGCGATCTAATGGAGTCAGCGCGTCATCTTCATGATCGCATGCATGTTTTGTGCCATGGACTGTTGCTGTACTCCGCCTGGCAACACCAAAACCTTGCCAGCATGGACCAGCTTCTACTCCACACAGCAGAACAACATGAACAAAGTCCCAGAAAATCATAGTAAAGATATATCTGCTTCTGAAAGTGCAGTGTGATTTCTTTGGTAAACGAAGGATCTAAATGTAAAGCTATGGTGCAACACACAGGATTTGGGCAAAGTTCGTGTTGCATTATAGAGGGTAGTTGCACTTTGTCCTCAATCATTATAAAGCTATTTTGGCCAAAAGATATGAATACTGTTGACTTAAACTTTCATTCAAACTCAAGCTTGCAGTGGACACTCTAATATCTTTATTTTTTTTCTTTTGTGTTCTGGACTATGTAGAGGGAATGCAAATGTTCCATTAACAACACTTTTTCTTTAGAAAAGGAAGTCTAAAAACCTTATTCAGACAGTATATTGTTTCTCATGTGGATTGTCTGGTAAAAAAAAATTATATTGCACCCCAGTGATAAAACTATTGATTCGGATGATGATTTATGTCACAGTGAGAAGAAGTGAGTTCTGTGATCATACGAAAACCCTGCTCACAAGGCCACTCACATGATTGTCTTTCTGTAAATAAAATGCCACAGTGCTTGGAATAATACATACAAATAAATTCATATTTAATAATTATCCTATTTATTTTTTGATATTCAAATCTCCTGTTTAAAAATAGGATAAACAGACATGTGCTATAGATGAAATGGATTCTGTGTTGCGATTTTATCTCTCAAAATGATGGCTGTAATTAATAACATACGGAAAATGAGCAGAAAAGAAATAAGTTACTGCAACCTCTTATTTACATAAACAATGTAATTATTTATTTAGGTAAAAACAGAGCTGCTTACTTTATATATTTTTATATGTATATAATTTTACTTTACGTATATAAGTACATGATTTGTAAAATCACTGCCATAGAGACCCCTTTTAATTGGTAGGGGAGGAAACACTCTCTTCAGCAAGTGGTTAAAGATCACCATTATCCAAAACAAGCCTCTGTCACCATTGTACGTCTAAATAATAATTATTACATAATGGAAATGATAAATATAGCTGCAAGCAGCAGTTATAAAAGTCCAAACTATCAGGTTTGGATAGGGCATTATAAGGATTCAGTCACAGAGTGCAATGGGCTCTCTATTTAAGTTTGAGGGAAAAAAAAACAAAACACAGAATAAAAACTACCCAAAAGTAACAAATACGCGTGACAGGGCAGGCAGGACACGTAGGACAAGTGCCTGGGAGTCTATCCGTCTTCGGCCGTGCGCACACAACAGGAACCAACAGGGAACCGGGGCTGTGTTCCCAATTCATTTTTTATGCCCTTTACTCGCTAAACCCTCTATCCTGGTTTAGCGGTTGTACGTTCATTGATTACATTGCATGAGTGCCCGTACAAGCTGAAACTTTGCAATGGCTGAACTGGAACATCCTAAGCCCTTGATCACTTGGAATCTGCAATGATGAATTTATTTATTATTTATTATTTTTTTAATTAAGAATTTGTTGGGATGCAGCATCTATATGTATGCTTGTTTTTATATATTATAGAGTTGTTTGGGGTGGGGATACAATTACATGCGCGATCTGCAATGACATCATTATCTGCACTGTAGTCTATGGAGCGGCCCGTAGTGTACATATGAAGTAGACTCACTACCTCGGTTTAAAATTGAGGAGCGAGGATCTGTCATCATATAAAGGTCCCTTGTCCACTTCACGAAGTGAAAAATGGCAGTGGGGATTTCCCACGAGGGAAAGTGCTTAGGGAAGTTTGCGAGTGGTGTGTCTAAAAGTGAAGTGGAACACAGCCCAGTATATTGGACAACAAATCTGGCACAGGACAAGCAGGGGGGCAAATGAACCAATAATGAGATACCTAGGAGGGGTGGGGTTAGACAGGAGAACACATGGCACATAGAAACAAAGCTGTTGCTGTGGAAGCTGCAATGCACTCCTAAGGGAGTATGGTAGTGGTAACAGGTGCCTCAGGGGAAGCTGCAGCAGTTTCTGAACAAAGCCAGGGGCTGCAGAAGGTTCTGCCACCTTTGCCCAGGCGGCAGACCCATTATACCTTCTCCTACAGTAACAATAAGGAGACTGAAGTGACAGAACCCTTACAATAATCCTTTTAGCCCCCTTTCAAATAATAATAGTAAAAAAACAATAACAGTGGTATTTTTGATATGAAGATTTCTATTTATATAAAGTATTAATATTATGCTTTTTTTTAGACAAAAAAAAAAACCAGTAAAATTTGTTTATTGTTTGACATGCGTTGAGAATGTTGGTTTCATTCCCATTAAACTGTATAAGCATATTTTAAGCCTACAAACCAATTTAGGTATACATAACTTAAATGAAAGATTGACCATAAAGGTCTCTCTTACCGAGTGCAAATGCTCGGAATATCATTCCTTATTAAAGCACAAGTTTTGGAGATTAATATAGTCCCGTACATGTTTTCTCTCTCTTCATTCAACTTGGCTCCCATTTATCACGGGTGTTGCCACAGCGGAGTGATCCGCACAACTGATTTGGCACATGCTTTATGGCGGGTGCCCTTTCCTAGATAATATAGAACATTAAAATCCATTGAACTCCAAAACTGTTTAGACTAACAAAGATGCCGATTTACTATTTTGGGGGCATCAAGATCATTTCGGGGGAGACTCAAACAATGTAGAGGTCAGAAGAATTAATCCTAAAGCACAGCGGCAAGTTTTGGCTTTATTTTTCGGGACAGCTTTGACTATTATAAGTTACAATTTTTAACTGGTTTACAGTGATAAATACAATACTTGCATGCACACACCACACACACACACACACACACACACACCACCACACACACACAAACACACACACACACACACACACACACAACGTATATGTTTGTGCGCAAGGGATATTTTGTTTGTGTATATCTAAGTTGCTTTGGGCTCAAACTTTGAAATGGTTGCATTGAGGTCTGAAACTGAATATATAACGAATATTTAAACATTAAAAATTTACCACAATTTATATAAAAATACAGTGCTGTTGCAACTTTAAAGTAGTTTGCTGATCATTCACTACCACAGTTAACCATGGTAAATAATTTCAAGTCACTCAGTCTGTGAGCAATGGATGAAAGCCTGCAGCAGACTTTACCCGACTTGAACTTTATAGCTAAACTAGAAAAAGAAACTCAATCGATTTGTCCGCAGTTTACAGATGTACATGAGAGGAAAAAGCAACATTTGCGAACCCTTTACATCCACAAGGATCTTACTAATACTTCACTGTAGTAATTATCCAAACTCATCGAGGCCACCCGAAACGCAAACAATGAATAAACAACATACACAATCATATTTTTCACTCTTTCCATGAAGCTCATGTGATCTGTCATCTCTGTCGGAGGAACCGTTGACGAGGGTACATAAAGGGCGGTGAGGGCATCTGTCCACACATCTCTCCATTGAAAAGCCCATGAGCAAAAAGCGTAGGGAGAAGCCACACGACAGGCAGGTCCAGAATCTCTGCCAGCAAGTCAATGCATATGATCATGGGATCATATAAGAGACACCCGCACATTCAAACTTTAAAGCCCGAATCGTTCAATTGCGAGCCCTCGACTGATCGAAAGCGTTTCGTTACGCAGCATGCAGTCACACATAATCCGGTGCATTTCACTCACTTACCCATCAGATCCATGATCTGGAGAACGATTTGGACCTTATTTGGTCTGGGGTACTGCACCAGATATTAAGAAGCTGTTCACTCAGACTGTGCACCTCGTGCGCCTTCCGCAGAGGCACGTCACACACCAGATACTGCAAACCTCTCCTGACTGTTGTGAAGCTTTTACTGTTGGCGAGGCTGAGTTCACCAGAACCGTCACGCTGTGATTGCGGTTCACCCGACCAACAGTTCGTCCACAATGTTGTGCATGTTGTACCAGTGGCTGTATTCTCCCGGCAGCACGAGCCACATGTCCACCGTGCGTAAAGCTCAAGTCACCGAAAAAGAAGATTACAAAAAGTGCAAATGACTTTCCCAAACATTGCACTCGTGAAGACGCAGCAGGCAAACAGACTGTCTGATATGAGCGGTTTTCTCCTTGGGTTTGGATTAAGATACCAAGGATCTGGGTTTGTTACCATTGCAGGACAGAATGTTTCTGTGTGAAAAGGTGGGGTGGGCTCGGAGGGCGAGAGCGTGATTTCACCAAGTACTTGTACAAACATGTTCCTGAATCAACATCCTTGTTGATCCTGGAACAACATTCCAATCAACCAATCAGAATTGAGATATAACTTTTCAGGAAATATCCGTTTTAGGCTTACAATCATGGTTAGCTTTTTTCTACACCCTTGCCAAGCAGCTATCATTTCCCACTGATTTTAGGAAAATATGGGTTAGGGTTAGTTTAGGGGTTGGGGTTTGGGTTAAGTTTATATTTTTGGACAGTAATGTTATCCAGGATCATCAAAAGATGTTTGATCCAGGAACATATCTTACTTGTAAAATCATGGCGGAAGACCGGTGGCATAGCAAGGCTTTGGAGTTGCATCACTTCACGTCACACTCAACGAGAGTAAAAGAGTCTGGAAACAATATGCACTATTTTTATACAAACAGACACACTCACTGTGTGAAAAAGAAGTGCGCTTAATTGTAGACTATTGAATGTGCTCTTGGAATGCACTTTAAAATCTTAAATGTATATTTAAAAAAAAAAAAAAAAAACTGTACATGCATGTAATTACAGTCTATTAATGAAACAAAAGACCATTTAAGTGTATAAAGAGAGTCATTTCTCAACTAGGTGCCCTCAAGTTCCAATTTCCTGTAGAGTTTAGCTCCAACCCTAAGCAAACTCACCTGAACAAGTCATCAAGGTCTTCAGGATCACTAGAAAGCCACAGGCAGGGGTGTTTGATTAGGGTTGGAGCTAAACTCTGCAGGACAGTGGACCTTGAGGGGAAAGTGCCCACTGAAGCTCTGTTGAGTCCTTTTGTTGGCCAGATTTATACTGTTAGAGAGTGCACTCACTCAAAGAAAATATATGAGTGTCAGGGCTCTGTCAGCAAACTTAAACTTGCTTAAAGGGATAATGATTGCAACAAATGGACTGAAAATATTCTACTGTCATTTACGCACTCCTATATTTTTCTACATCTGCATATCCTTCTTTCTTTCGAAAAGTAGATAATTGTAGGAATGTTGTAAGCAATTTTGGTTATCAAATGACCCCCCCCCCCCAAAAAAAAGAAAAAAAAAATACCATTGAAACATTTCTTCAAATCGCTTTTATTATTCTACAGGAGAAAAAGTAATAAACATCTGGAAACGACATGAGGGTGAGTAGATGATGACAGAATTTAAATTAATTGATGTGTTTACATGTTAATAGTATGTTATATTAAGCTTTTAATAACTTATTTAGTACTGTCTAATGATTTTGGTGCAAACATCCCAGGTGCACTCTAAGAGATATAAGTTTATATGCAGACACAAATTGAAAGTGTTCATTTGAAACTGTGACAGAATGGATCAATGCTTAGAGGTTGATTAAAACTTAAATTGGGGGGTAGGCGTGTTGTGTATTAATTTGTAGAAATGGACACAGCGACCCCATTGGATTCAACGGAGACACGTGAAGTCAATTAGAAGCACGCACTTCCTGGGGGTCGAGCATACTGCGCAGACTCAAACTCAGCTTGATGAAGTAAATGTCACATGAGCGACCTGTCTGACAATTGTAAGTCTTCTAATCGCTGTGCCAAGAGAAATCTGAATCACCCACCAAATCTTGCAGACGTTGTTGAATAATTTTGTCACGTTGCTTTTATGGACTCTCTATGGGCTTCTCCCTTGACTTCATGCCTCCACGTCCCCCCGATAGCCTCATGGACAGTAAAAGATTGCCTGTGAGCTTCTTCTCCTGTCCATACGGTAATTTCTCTACTGTGCGACTGAGAGTCGCAGGTTATGATGCAATCGTTAGCCTATTTTTACAACAAACTGTTTCTACAGGACCATAACGTAAGATACAAGGTAATGAGGCCTTTTATACATTTTCGTGTTTCTTTAGACCCCTCAGATGTAAAGTTATTCGCTGTCAAAGTGACGCCAAAATGAATGGGAGTCAATGGAATGCTAACAGCAGGTGGGGGTCCGCTAGCCAATGGCGGCGCCCAGGATGCTTCAATAAAATATGAAACCCTGCCCCCCTGGCGATTTTCAGAGAGGCTAGCAATAGCAAGCTAGATTTGAAAGCTTAAGATCAAAACCCTCCCTGCAAATCACTCTCCAAAGCCACACCTCCTCAAAAAACACATGAACACACACAGGCAGAGCAGAGGCCACCAGCGACATGATGAGAGACGACAATGGTGGAGGGTTGAATGCAGCACTGTCAGATTTTCTCGTCTCATTCACTGGTGACGGGAAAACATTAGCATACAAAGCGCATAATAAGCCTTCCATTCTCACTTGGTCTGCAATAGCGTAACGGAATGCGATGATGATCGTATTATGTCTGTGTGAACTGTGAGCAGAGGTATGCAAATACATTCATTGACAGGGAGGTAGGACAGCCTTAGTGATTGCTATCAGGATGTGAAGAGACTTTCAACCAGTATAACAAATAATGTTTTTGAACCAAATCACATACCTTGCCTTTTACAATCGTCAGAAGAGCGAAAGGGTAACATTTTACTTATCATTTATGAATAATGGATTATAAAATATTCATAATAAACCATGCAATGCATTATATCCTTTCATAAGTAATTGAATCTTCGCAAAGACCCACTCCCCTTAGTTACTGTTGCTATGTCCGACAAGCAATGGCGCTTTCACGCCACACACCATGTTCTCATGCGGTGAAAAATACAGTGTGGAGCAAAGAGGACACTGACAACACGCCGACAGACAAGACAAAGCAGCTTACTTTAGGTATAAAACAAAGTCTCAGCTTTCAAATGTTGTCATTTTTTAAGCAATTCAAATAAATACCGTTCTGTGGCTCTTTAATGTGTTGTGACAGATCGCTGTACTAGCACCTCAGTTCAAGTGAGATGTGAACCGATCACCTCTTCCTCTTTACTAGTTATAGCACGAAATAAACATGAATGAACATCAGAAGGAATCTTGTTTCAACAGCGGAAAGACGTCAAAATACACCATTTTTTAGGTTCAAGTCCACCGGCTTTACTCGTTTGGTTTGTTTGTCCGACAAAAATGGCAGATTTGGTGTTAGCACTGTCACACTGCTCCCTTATGCTGAGGCTCAAAGCTGAGGATGCGTGCACGATGATAGTACAAGCACAGCAGTAAAATTAGTTTATCATTTGAAATGCGTTGGATGTTTGGTTTCATACCCTTTAAACTCTCTGCGCATTTTTTTAGCTAAAGCCTAAACCAACTTAGGTATACAAATAACTTAAATGAAAGATTGACCTAAAGGTCTCTTACCAAGTGCAAATGACTCAGAATTTCATTCCTTATATAGCAACAAGTTTTGGAGATAATATAGAAAATTAAAATCCATTAAACTCCAAAAACTGTTTAGAGTAACAAAGTTGCTGATTCACTATTTGTTGAGCATCAAGATCATTTTGAGGAGACTCAAATCAATGCAGAGGTCAGAAGTTTAATCCTTAAGCTCAGCGGAAAGTCAAGAACATTTGACTATTATAAGTTATGATGTTTATTTGGTTTACAGGGCTAAATACATACATGCAGGCACGTACATGTGTGTGCGCAAAGGACATGTGTTTGTGTATATTTAAGTTGATTTGGGCTCAAAAGTGTGAGATGTGCAGCAAGGTCTGAAACTGAATATATAACGAATATCAAACATAAAACTTTACCACAGTTTCTATAAGAATACAGTGCTGTTGTAAGTTGTTGGCTGATCATTCACTACCACAGTTAACAGCAATGGAACAACAGCCATGGATGAAGCGAAACTGCCGCAGCAACTTTACCGACTTGAACTTTTATAGCTAATATCTAAACTAGAACTCAATCAATTTGTCCGCCATTTACAGATGTACATGAGAGGGAAAAAGCAACATTTTGCGAACACTTTACATCCACAAGGATCTTACCTAATACTTCACTGTAGTAATTTTATCCAAACTCATCGAGGCCATCTCCGAAACGCAAATGAATAAACAACATACACAATCATATTTTTCACTCTTCCATGAAGCTCATGTGATCTGTCATCTCCGTCCGGAGGATAACCCGGTACATAAGAGGGCGGTGAGGGCATCTGTCCCACACATCCTCTCCATTGAAAACCCCAGAGAAATGCGTAGGGAAAGCACGACAGGCCGGTCCAGAATCCCGCCAGCCAAGGGGGGCACAGTCAGTGCATATGATCATGGGATCCATATAAGTAGCACATCAAACTTTAAAGCCGTCAAAGCGACTGATAAGCGTTTCGTTACGCAGCATGCAGTCACAATAATCCGGTGCATTTCGCGGTATTTTCCCCAGCAGATCGATTATCTGGAGGACCGATTTGGACCTTCTTTGGTCTGGGGTACTGCATCCAGATATTAAGAAGCTGTTCGCTCAGACTGTGCACCTCGTGCGACGCTTCAAGAGTGCCCGTCCCCCCCCCCGAACACTCCTCTCCTGAAACCTCGGTCGTCTGCTGTGCTATTGAAGAGTTACTGTTGGCGAGGCTGATGTTCACCAGCGAACCGTTCTAAGCAGCGACGCTGTGATTGCGGCTTCAACAGTTCGTCCACACTGTTGTGCATGTTGTTAACCAGTGCGCTGTATTCTCACGGCAAGCACGAGCACATGTCCACCGTGCGTAAAGCTCCACGTCCCACCGACAATCGAAGATTACAAAAAGTGCGCAAATGACTTTTCCACCCACATGCATTTTTAGAAGCACTCGTGAAGATGCAGCAGGGCACCACAAGACTTGTTCTGATATGAGCGGTTTCGCCTTGGGTTTGGATTAAGATCACCAAGGCTTCTGGGTGTGACATTTAGGGAACAGAATGTTTCTGTGTGAAAGGTGTGTGGCAGAGCAGGACTTTGGAGTTACGTCACATCAACGAGCAAAAGCTAGTCCGGGAACACATATGCCACGTTATAATGCAAGAGTGATTCTATAATTGCGGGTACATGTTGGTCTCTGAGGTCCATTATTTTTTCCGCTTCTTTTTGCATCTGCTTATATTTCTTACATATTTTACCACTGTGCAAGTGTGGGAAATCAGTGCAACGTCGTTGACATTTGCCACCAAGTATGGTAACCCATTACTCGGGAATGGTGCTTCTGCACGGCGCAACCATACAAGTTCACACACACAGCCAGTGCCGAATACTGCGAAACTTGTTATATCATATCCAGCACTACGGGGAGCAACTGGGGGTTCAGTGCCTTGCTCAAGGGGGCACTTCAGCCATGGGTACTGAGGGTGGGGTGGAGACGAGCGCTGTTCAGTCACTGTTACTCACTGTGTTACTCATTGTTATGAATTACAAGATGTGACAGTCCATACACAAACTATATATGTCTTGAACTAGAGTGAAAATCATGATTCTTATTGTCCGCAATTAGTCAGTGCCTTTTTTCCATCTGTATCATCCGGTGTAATCAACAAATATTTTATTGTACTTTTCTTTTGGTAATATTTCATTCATTTCTAAAAGCCCTAAAGAGTCATGTACCTAATTCTACAACCTTATTGCTTTTAAAAAATAAATTTTTTCTTATAAAAATGTGTCCGTAAAGCTGCGGTCAACTCTGGTACCGTACCATACTTTGGTTTTTTTTTTTTTCCTTTAAAAATCTGGTGGAATTATTTTCCACAACTATGTAAGAAACCAGGGAAATTGTCACTTTCCCTCACTGTTAAGATCTAAAAGCATGACAAGTCTATGTGCTTTAAATAAGGAAATCATTTTTAATCTAAAACTTCTTACACCAAGAGTTATTTTTATAAATTGTCAATATGTTACAACAATATCAAAAGGAAAATGTTTTTTTTTCATGGATCACACTTTGTGTTATTTAATAAGTCTTTTAATCATGATTTCAGTAGTGGCCATGTGCTCTTAGCATTTTATGCTAGCCATTGGGAGTTTTGGACAAAAAAATACAGAAAATGGTAAATTTTGTTACAGTCAACACTCTGTGTACCAAGGTTAGAGTAAACAATGGTGACAATGCGGTAACAGATTGACAGTCCATCGGACAATTTCTGTCAATTCTGTCGTACTTTACAAATTCTGTTACTTAAAGGGTCAACTCAACTCTGTTTATGAAACTATTTTTCACACTCACAATAATAACATAAATAATTGTTTTTTCAATATTAAAATCTAAAAAAAAACACTTATTGATTTATTTTTGCACCTTTTATAATATTTCAACATCAGTTCTTTTTTTAACTGGATATTGTATATAAAACATTTTCAGATGAAAAATATGTGTGTTTGTTTTTTTTTTTTTGTGTCCACCAGGGGACTGCTGTTCTGTTGAATGAAATACGTTTTTTTTTTTTTTTTTTTTTTTTTTAATGTATGCATGGGGGAATATTATCTCAGTTTCAAGTGATGGAATGTAAGGACTGTTTGTCTAATGAAACCAGAAGGATTTTTCCTGTTATTATTATTGTTATTTCTACACGTGACTAATTTGTCTGTAAACAGAGTTGACAAACAATATCACAATAAAGACATCTGTTTTTTTTCATTAAAAGTAAAAAAAGGACCAGTAAACAGTAACTGGATTATTGCAAAATTAACTATGTTTTCAAAAAGATACTGAAAAAAACTCTGTTAGTGAAAAAGTTTTTTCTTAAACTTTCTGCAATGCCAAATGTATCTCCAATTATAGACCCATAAACCGACACACTACAATCACTTGTGCAAAGAAGTGCCGCTTAATTGTAGAATGTGCACTTGGAATGCACTTAAAATTTTGAACGTATGTGTGTCCGTATATATATATATATATATATATATAATTATATTTATAAAAACCGTACGTGCCCATAATATAGTCATATTAATTAAATACCTGACCATTTAAGTGTATAAAGAGAGTCATTGTCATTATGTTTTTAATAAACGTTTGTCATGCTTCACTTATTCTGATGTGTTGACTAACAGCACAAATGTAAAGTTGGCCTACTTGATACTGATTTAAATGTGTTTTCAATATTTATATTTAAAATGTATATATTAGGTACTAAATTGCAACTTCGTAATTACAAATAGGCCTGTATCTAAATTCATGACATAGCCTACTAGTTCAATAGGCCCTACCAATAACATTAAAGTATATTTTAGTTTAATATAGGCTAAAGGCTTATTAGTACATTTGGCAGTAGGCTATACTTTAAGACAATATTTCAAAGACAACAGAATTATGAAATTACACATAAGGATGTAGCCTACTTAAGTCCTAAGAACTCTAATTTTCAGTTAACTGCATTTCATATAAATTAAAACTACAATACATTTTCATTTAATCGCAATTAAGATGCAGTTTAAGTGTCCGAAAAACATTACATTCATTTCACACTTAATTATATTCTTTTTAAGTATGTTATTTCCATATAAAGCACTCTTTGTATGTTAAAGTGTAATTCTTTTTCACATGGATTATTAAATTAAAAACCAAAATACCCATAAGTAACAATGGGAAATAAAAAAAAAAGTAAATTCAAGTGGAAGTATATTGGTACAATGCCACCTATGTGTCAAACACAACAAACACACAAACACACAAAAAAGTCATTTAAGTCATGAATCTTGAATCTTGTCGTGTTATAACCTCCAGTGACCTATCCAGGACCTTCTAGCTCGTGTTTTTCAGTTTGTTTAATGGTCAGAACTGTAGAAATAAAACAACATATTCCCAAATAGAATCTGGCGGTAATTATGTTTGTAGAACCTAAAATAACGTTGAAAGTTCTAGCCAGAGTTGCCAGTTTTACTGGTGACCCAGAATTTGCTTGTTCATGTTTAAGACCAGTCATAAACCCTTTGTATTATCTTGCTTGTGTTTTTATGTTCAAACACATCATCATATAAATGTTTAAACATTGTTTTATTTATGGCAGGTTTATATTCTTTATAACTATGTGAATATTTCTGAAAATCAATAAAAGAGTCCAAGGAATGGCCTGAGCTGTTTTTAACCAATCAGAGAACACTGAGAACACGCATGGGTTTGCTGACATGACTTTGTAGGTAATGCATGTTGTTGAAGTGCAAGGATCAGGAGTGTGTTTTTCTTCATCAGCACACTTCAATAAGGGCATGTGATCATAAAAGGTTATTTGATTTAAGCCAGAAAGGTGAAAATGTTCAACAGCCTTTCATGTGTCAGTAAGGTACTGTATGTGTAAATATATGTAAATTCACTTTGAACTGCATATCAATTTTCCATCCATTTGGACTGCAGTTACGACATAAAGTAATAAGTTTAATATCATGCATATTCGTCAGTAATGCATAAATGTAACAGGTGAGACACAGATAAGATTTCTGAACTTCTGAACTGAATTTCTGACAAAAGGGCAGAGTTTATTTACTAATCCTTTTTAATACATCAGTTATTATATACATATTACATATCAAAATGGATTTATTCAGTTTGCGTAGAATTGGCATTAGTCTGTTCATTGTGCAAACAGTTAATTTATTAAGTTAAAAAATATGAACATGGTTACAATATGGCTAGCTGTGGAAAAGGCAATATTCAGTTATTTCAAATGTATGAGATAAAAACAAATAGGATTTACTGATGATAAATATATATAAACTGTTTTTTTGAATGTGTGTGTTTTTGAAATGCATTTTGTTTATCAGTACTATTACAGAAATCTTACCCGTTACATTCCTCTCACAAATATGTGTATTAAGTTTATGTTGAAACCGTTTGCTTCAAACTGATGGAAAGTGTATATCCAATTCAAATACACCAATGTTAAATTTAGGCCTAAAAGTGCTCACCATAGAAGATATAAAACAGTGCTTACTTGAGTAAAAAGACGTGCAACAACTAATTTATGTATTTATGTATACCAGATTTACATATATAAAAAAATGCATTCATGATCTACTGCATCTAATACAGAACAAGGCCTTTTTCATTGCAATGAATTGTAAATGTACTTACCCATCACTTGCGTATAAAAGTGATCCCACTTTGATTTAGCCACTAGATAAAACAGGACGTCCTGTGTGCCATAAAAGAGAATGTTTTTCAGTCTCTGCAAGAAATTCATTTCATCTGTATTCTCAGAGACGACTGCAGGGACGTAGGATGGCGGTGCCGGCAGCTGGCCGCAGAGCCTCTCAACAGTGTTACCAAAGGAAAACCTGAGACTGAAGATCAACGGTAGGTTCAACTTCTGTGCCAGCAGCTCCCCGCACATGAAAAGGGGGTCTGCAAGTAAGACGTCAAACTTCTCTTTTCTCCACTTCTCCAGCAGGTCTTTTCTGGCAAAGAGTTCATTGCACACGGCCTGATTCTGTTCTGTGCCTATGTCAATCATCTCCTTGATCTTCATTGAAGCCTTGATGAAGTTGTCATTGGGTAGATCGTGAGTCCAGTATTTCAGCATCCTCTCCATATTCTCCAGGATGTCCTGCTTTGTGTGAGGCACCTGTAGAATCTCCACATTGTAGCCCACGGATGGGGTGGTGTTGACAGACGGTGTAGCTGTGTGGGTCACCACTGTGATATTGTGTCCTCTTGCGATCAGTTCATTCAGGATGACTTTTACATTGAGCCAGTGGCTGAATTCAGAAGGCCAGACGATGACCTTACCTCCCGACACACACTGTGGGTTCAGGGTCAGGTTCAACAGAACTAACAGGAAAAAACCAGCGCTTCCTCTGGGACTCATGACTGCAGTGAGCAACACTCTGAACAAGCATGTGGAGGAGGAGCTACTGCTGCCTGGACAAGCACAAGTTATGCAATCAAATAAGGGGGGAAGGTCTTAATCAGTCTGGGTGTTCTTTTAGCCTGACTTCGTCATACTCATATTCTAGGCCGTCCAAAAAATGTTGTGGGCGGGGTTTGGGCTGGCACCCAGGCTAGCGTTCTTTAGTTTCAATGGAATAGAAAGTATAGTCTGACAGACTGATGAGTTACTGACTGATTATTTGTAAGGGATAATGTATAATGTTGTAATTCAACAATAATTCAACATAAACATCTTTGCTTATAAAATTTAGCCAGCAATGTAAATAAATTAACAATGTATTCAAGCCCTCTTTTTAATTTTTGTAATACTCAACAGTATCCTTAAATGTAAAAACGTAGTTAACCTTTCACTAAATTAAAAATAATTATTTTTTTGCCAATTCCATCCATCCAAAAGTTTCGTACAATTTCAAACTCACGTGATTTTGAAGCTTGTTCAACACGTGTACGTCCCACGTTGCGTCATCAGAGCGCGACCGCAGCACCAGAATGCTGACATGGCCGCGTCCATCGAGCTGAGACTCACTTTAAGCGTCTGTCTTGTCTTTATTTCGGGATTTTCTTCGGTCTCCGCGCTCATTGAGGGACTGTATTGCGGGACTCAAAGTTGTTATGACGTGCTGGGGGTTTCGCGGGACGCCGGTAAAGCGGAGATTGGCCGCGCGTACCGCCAGCTGGCCCGGAGATATCACCCGGACAGATACCAGCCCGGAGAGAGCGACGACTCCCGCGAAACCGCGCAGCAAAAGTTTCTGCTCGTCGCGACCGCTTACGAGACACTCAAGGTAACCCTGAAAACAAGCGCCCGTTTCCACGCCGCCCTTGTTAGGAGATCCTTGAATGTGCGCTATGAAGGAAAACGGTTTCAAACTTAAACTGCACGTAAAAGCTTGGGAGAGGTGGATTATCTATAGTTTCAGTTTAGTCGGAATGCATTAATGGTATGCTGATGTTATTATTGCAACCTATTGAATGTTATTGCACCTACCTACTTTATTAATATTCTAATGAGTGGTGCTCAGAAATATAATAATCTGTTACTATAACAAACTTCAGCTCTCTAGTCAAGAGTGGCACTGCTCGTGTCCATTATAACTAGGGGTGTCACGATTTCGATTTTAAATCGAAATCGATCGAAATTAAGTCACAGTCTCAAACTTCGAATTAAAAAATGGAATCGTCGATGCTGCCACGCCCCCATGTTGCGTCTGGTTACTTGCCAAGCGGAAAAAAACACGTGTTGAAGACAAGTGCTGCGAGTCAACCTCCTCTAACAGCCACTCAAAAGATAGCATGGCAACTGCAGATGCAGGAGACCCATCGACAGAACTCGAATCCCCTCCTCTTTCACTGAAGTCGCTGGTGTGGAAGTATTTTGGATTTCCAGTGAGTTATGTTGACAACGTTCGCGTTGTCGACAAAAAAACAACAGTTTGCAAGCTGTGCTATGTGCGTGTACCATATTCTCTCACTGGCAGCACGACTAACATGGCAGGGCATCTCCGCGGGCACCACAAAAACATAGATTTATCTGTTAAACCAACAACTACACAAACTACTCTTCCGTCTTCATTTGGAATTAAACTTCCAAGCAACTCAACTCGTGCAAATGCAATTACGCGTGCGGTAGGAGTATTCATAGTCGCGGACATGCGACCTTATTCGGTGGTGGAAAACTCCGGTTTTAGGCATTTAATTAGCGTGCTAGAGCCACGCTACGAAATCCCAAGTAGAGCGCATCTCACAGCTACGGTGATTCCATCCATGTACAATAATGTAAAAGAGAAAGTTATTGAAGGTCTGAGCAGCGCACATTTAGTTGCCTTGACTACAGATTGCTGGACATCCAGAGCAACACAGAGCTTCATGACTGTCACAGCACATTACATTAATGATGACTGGGAAATTCAAAATCCAGTCCTTCAAACTCGCCCCATATATGAAGCACACACAAGTGAACATTTAGCAGAAGTGCTGAGGGAAGTGGTAGTGGAATGGAAGTTGGACAGACAAAATTCAACCATCCCTGTGACAACTGATAATGCTAAGAACATTGTCAATGCCTCAAATGCAGCAGGATTGTCACCACACATTGGATGTTTAGCCCACACTGTGAATCTGGCCTCCCAGAAGGGGTTGGGAGTTAACCAGATTTCCCGTCTTTTGGGCAGAGTCAGGAGGGTGGTCACTTTTTTCCACAGAAGTACCACTGCAGCAGCCATCTTAAAGTCAAAACAAGACATGCTTCAGCTTCCTCCTCACAAGCTGGTTCAAGATGTCATTACAAGGTGGAACTCCAGCTATGACATGATCACACGCTATTTAGAGCAACAAGCTGCTGTCTATTCTGCACTTGCAGAAAAAGACATAAAAAAAATGCCAAAGACCTTATCACCCTCTCTGAAAATATTAAAAAAATCACAGTTCTCGTCTGCCCATAGAAATGTAAATAGTTAATATTTAAGCAATATTTTAGTAATATTTTAGCAGTTCTCTTTCCATATTCCTCTTTAAGAAGAACTTAAAACTGCAAAATTGTTACAGTTGTCTTGTGTTGTTCTATTATAAAAAATGTTAATGTTTTTGAAAACTCAAAGAGCAGCTCTAAACAACATATCCATCTTTAGGAAGAACATGGAAGAATGAAAAAATACAGTCATCATTCTCAGGGGATAAAAAGTAGTTATCAGTGTGGTATATGTTCATCTGTTCGGAAATAGTTTAAGACACTTAATTGTTCAGAGACTATGGACATGTCTGTTTTATTGTTTTTGTTTTTGTTGTGAACTTGAATGTCATCTTTTGTGAAGAAGACTGCACTTACAAAAGAGAAACTGGATGGCAGTTTATTTTAAGTTTTCAGTTGACTAAAGATATAAGTTTATTGTTACATTATGTTGTTAATAAAAGTTTTAAATTTGACAATGTAGTGTGGTACATTGCAAACAAAGGTCAGATATTATATTGCATAAAAGTCTAGTTTGAAAAATGACAATCTGTGCTTTAAAAAGAATAAATGTAAAAATATCGAGAATCGAATCGAACCGTGATCTTAGAATCGAAAATGCAATCGAATCGAGGATTTGGAGAATCGTGACACCCCGATATTGTAACTGTAATGTTATATTTGTATTGAGTTTTCAATTTAATTGTTGATTTGGTTTATTTTAATATTAAAACATAGCAAAAAAGATGCTTTGAAATCTTTTAATTTATGTCAACTAGTATGCGATGTTGTGGTTGTTTCAGCAAACTTTGTACATTCAGTTTAACAGCATTAGGTTAAAGAGGCTAACCTCTATCATTCAACTGTACCATGTGCATGCATTTTAGACACTTACATTATATTATTGCTCTGTTTATGCATTAAATGCACATACTGAATGTGGTTTTCTATTGTATTTACTTAAGCTGCTTAGGTGTCAATGGTATGACCCATTTAGGATCGGCCAAAATTACAATTTTTAATCATAATATGAGCACAGCTCTCTTACATTTACTGAAAATATAGAAAGGTTAGCATTTCTGATGAATAAACACTATCATTAAGCACTGAAGTGTGGTTAAACCCTTTTTCACTGGACACTGTCCCAGTAGTTTGAAAAGTAAAAGGTCAAAAGTCAGCTCGAACCCATTTCTCTGTTAAAGTTAAACTTATTGTTCTCATTCTTGTAAGGTTCTACATGTCTGTACATAACTCTTCCTAGAGCTTGCTGGATAAATACATGATGCTGTACAAACCCTGGTGCTGTTTTGCTATGACTTTTATCTTTATCTGAGGCCCTGTTTACACCTGGTATTAAGATACATTTTCGTTGATCAGATCATAAGTGGACAGCACTGAATACAGGTGTGAACGGAGTCTAAAAACTTTTTGAGCTTGTCCACATTAGACCACTTCCAGAGGTAGTCGAGAACTCATTCACTAAAGACCACCTACTCTCCGCTGACTGTGCTAATTCTTTAACATTTCCATTTCATTTCCATTACCATTTTTAATTTAAATGACAATGGGTTATTGTAAGTATAAAAAAAAAAAAAAAAAAAAAAAATCATCAACGAGGTTTTTTCCCCTGACGAAAGCGAGACCATTATATTATAATATTTGAGTGTAGGTTTTTGTTTACACTAGTTTTCATAACGTAGACAGGGCTGTATATCTGAAGTCTTTTGGTGTTTATTAGTCTCTGTATTGATATCCTGTTATAAATCTGTACACTAACATTAGATGAGGTAAAATAAAACATTTATACCAGTCGATATTGATTTGTGCTTATGCTTATGTGAAAGAGCAACTTCTGAGGAAATGTAAAAATTAATTTCCCAAATAACATCAATCATTGCAATTAAAATTGAGCAAAATAATAATTTTTTTCATAATTTTAACCATTATACAGGAAGATCTATAAAATATGACGAAAATGTGTTTCCACGGACTAAAACGTGACTAAATCTAAAACAGGACAAGTTGACTAAATATGATGAAAACTAAAAGTTACATTTGACACAGGACTAAGACTAAATTAAAAATAGCTGACAAAATGAACACTAGTGAAAACCGAGAAAAACAGAATAAAATGACAGATGATAGGAATAAAATAAATAGGCCTACACAAAATATGTTTCAGTTAAATAATTAACAAATTAGCTAAAGAAAAAAAAACAAGTTTCATTTCATTTTTCTAGTTTAGAGGAATCAGAGATGGCTGAACACGCACCCTGTTTGATTTTCTTTATTTAACAAAGGCATAGTTTGGTTCATATTGTGAATATTTTAATTATTTTCTGCTGTGATAAGGACAATATCTGTGATCTTGCCGGAGCCTCTCGCCCATACACAACATATCATTTATAGGACTGCAGGATGTTTAATAGGACAGTGTTGTTTATAACGAATGCAATTACAATTTTTTTTACTTTATAATTGAATATTTTCTCATTTTTATCTTGTTCTGTTCTGAATACTGGTAAAATGTAAATTTGCACACAGTGTATATATAGTTTATATATAGTGAATAAGGTTTTTTTCCAAGAAATCACAGCAGCGTCTCTACTTCCTTCGCAAACTGAGGAGAGCCAGAGCCCCACCCCCCATCATGTACACCTTCTACAGAGGCACCATCGAGAGCATTCTGACTAGCTGCATCACTGTGTGGTATGGTGCCTGCAACGCGTCCTGCTGGAAGACCCTTCAACGCATAGTGAGAGCAGCTGAGAAGATCATTGGTGTCTCTCTCCCCTCCCTCCAGGACATTTATGGAACCCGTCTCACCTGTAAAGCCCTCTGCATCGCAGATGGAGACTGCAGAGTCTCCAGGCCAGAACCAGCAGACTGAAGGACAGCTTCATCCATCAGGCTGTCAGGAAGCTGAACTCGCTCCCGAACTTGCCCCCCCGTCCCTCTTCTGCCCCAGCCACCACTGAACTATGAACACCCCCCCCAGGTCCCACATCCCCAGGTCCTTCCACTAACATACGATGACATGCACCAGTCACTTTGTGCAGCATTGGTCTGCTCACTACCTCATTCACCATGGAGCTGATGTCATTCTACCACCTCATCAGTCAGTTTAAATAAAATAACTGCTCTTGAGCCCTTTTGTCACTTTAATCAGACTGAATAAGCTTTTCTTTATGCACTTAAAATCTTTTTATCTGCACTGTTTGTTCACTGGTTTGCACTCTTATCTGCCATGTGCCTTGCGCTGCTTTTATTTAACTTTATTTTTATTTTATTTTTTTTTATTATATGTCTTTTTTTTACATTCCCTTATTGTATAGTTATATCTTATATTTTATATTTGATCTAGATTTTTTAGGCTCTACTGTTAGTGTTATCTGTATGCACCGGGGGTCTGAGAGTAACGCAATTTCGATTCTCTGTATGTATGTACTGTACATGTGGAAGAATTGACAATAAAGCAGACTTGACTTGACTTGACTTCTTTTTTCGCAATTTTGATTGATATGTGTGGCAGATTTTTATCCATGCAGTAATTGTTTTAAAAATATACCTTCCCGTCGAAAAAAAAATCAGGACAGAAGTGGTCGAAAGTGGACAGAAGAGATGGATTAAAACACCAGGTGTGAACAGGAATGTGTCTCCCGCGTCTACTTGTGATCTAATCGACCAAAACGCATCGTAATACCAGGTGTAAACGGCCTGAAGGTCTTTCATAGTGTTTGTCTGACTGACTGAATGTAAAGTCTTAAAGCTTTTACAGTAAAAATAATTTCAAGGGTTTGTCAAACTAGCATCAAAGTTGAATTTTGCTTTCCATTGCAAATGAGTTATAACAGCTTAATAGACTCCCATGTTGCATCTTTCAGGATGAAGAATTACGTAAGGACTACGACTACATGCTGGAGCACCCAGAGAAATACTACAGCCACTACTACACCTACTACAGAAGAAGACTTGCTCCCAAAGTAGACGTTAGGATAGTGATTCTCGTAACTATTTGTGCAGTCTCACTGTTTCAGGTGAGTACACCCTCATCACAAAATGTTCTGGTCATTTACTGCCATCTGTTGCCAGTGGCTTGAAAAGGCTGACGTACTGATGATGTTGTTTTTCTTAACCATCATCTTCCTTATATTCATTTCTAAATCTATTTTGGCATCAGAGACTGTAAATCTCAGAGAACCCAGTTTGGTGTGTTTCATCTATGGACCCACGTGACAAAAAGCCAAAGAAACGTTGATTCATCAGATTGTTTTGTAGATATGAGCCAATAATATTGTCATCCATTTTGACAATTTGTATTACATACATTTTGAAGTACACCAAATTTAAAAACCGCCCATAGCAACAAATACTGCAACATTTCATTGTGAAGCCCAAACTGTAAAGCCTATAGACTTGAAACCAGGAATTTATTAAGTATTATTTCTCACTACTCAGATGCTAGACTCTCCCAGGACGGACGTTGGGGGCACTACAATAAAAGCAGATATGTTGTAGGCAATAACATCTGAACCATATGTCAGATACAAGACTGATATTATTGAATCCTTGGTTCAAGACAAAATTTATTATTTTTTTCAATAACAATTTTTTTTGTTTTAGTGTCTATTTTCAGAATAAAAGAATAATAAGCCATTTTAAGCCAGGCAAATAACACTGCATTATATGCAAAAATGTACTGTAAAAATATAAAGGTACATACAATATAATTACAGTGTTTTTAAATTATTGAACATGTCATAAGCTCTACTTAAGGACTGTGTGATTTTTCTCTTATTCATTAATTAAAAAAATTATAATCTAAACAATTATTACAAAATTCATTATCCCGTGGTAACTAGAGATTATGCCAGCCTCAGACTTCATCACCTCTGAGTAGATGAGACACTTACGTCTGTGAGGACTCCAGAGCATCTAATGATTATACAAAACGATCATGTTATCGTTGTTTTAAAGTAGACACTAATTTTACTTAAATGCGTATATATATTTGTGAATACTGTAATTTGTACTACCTTACAACTGTACTTTCTGATATCAGTTCAAACAAGACTACTTTAGGTTTGCAACATAGAAGCAGGCATTTTCTGTAAAGCTGCTTTCAAATGACATGGATTGTGAAAAGCGACATACAAATGGATGTGAATTACATTCAAGTGAATTGAAATAGTCATTGTATTGTTGATGACTAGCATTTTGAAGTTATGGACCCAATCTGACAATACAGTTAGAAGAGCCATCATATTGTTGGCCCATTTAGGGATGGTAAAAGTTTCACAGGTGCCATATACCCAGTGTGCTTGATTATCTTCATTCAGACATTGTTAGTGGCATTTTGAAGTTACTGACCCATGAATTTGATATTTGTGACAATACAGTTACAGGAGAAATAGCATTATTGGCCCAGTTTGAGGTGCTATATCTCAGGGGTCTTTATGGGTGCTTTAAAAGTTTCCCTGTTGCCTTATTTCCAGGGCACTTGACTGTCACCATGCAAAACTATAGACATTTTTACTGTAGCATTATGAAGTTATGGACCCATGAATTTTATATTTGTGACAATACACTTAGAGGCGAAATTGCATTGATTGTTGGCCTCTATCTCAGCTGACATTGAGAACTTCAAAATGCTTCAGTAAAAATGTCTATAATTTTGCATGGTGACAGTCAATTGTCTTGGGAATAAAGCACGATATCAGAAAGTACAAGGTAGGATAAATTGTAATATTTACAGATATCGTATATGCATTTAAGCAAAATTAGTGTCTACTTTAAAACAATGATAACATGATCGTCTGTATAATCAGATGCTCTGGAGTCCTCACAGAGGTCAGTGTCATCTACTCAAAGGTGATGAAGTCTTCATAAGAGGCTGGATCCAAGCTGATAGCTGGCATCTAGTTACCACCAGGATAATGAATTTCGTAATAACTGTTTGAATTATTATTTTTTTATTTATGTATATTATGTAAAATATATTTAGTCAATATTAAACAAGGATTAGATTGTGCTGTAAAGTGTAGAAACAATTGTCAGGCTGTTGGTGCCTCTGCAGGCATTTAATATTATACATAATATACATAAGTTATGATTGTATAGTTTTACATGATTACTTGGTTTTGATAGTTTATTTGAACCAATTAATATTGCCTTTTTTCTTTGTATTTATTTATAAGTATTTATATTTAGTAGCATATACTTGATAAAATCTTTGATATTGTCAACATGAGTGACACATACGTGTTCCTTAACACTAAAGTGAACTTAAAAACATACAATATGAATGAGATTATATTTCAGTTAGATTTTTGCTAAATAGAATTTGAAACGCTGCCGATCATTTTTGCTACACATTGTAGAGAATTTTTTTTATTTATTCCACGTTTTCATTTTGAAGGTAATGGTTAGATTATTGTGAATATTTTGAATGACAGGCTATACAGTCTGTTTTGCGCGAATTTACAAAAGGTGCCAATATTAGTAGAGGATGTGTTAAATCTTACAATGTTATTAGTTCGCAGTTTTGGAAGTAGCAAGACTAAAAATTATATGTTATGTATTATATAAGTCAATTAAGCCAACAACAATACATGGAAACATTTACAGATTATAGAAAATGACAGCAAAAAAAAAAAAAAAAAACTAACTATATGAAGAAAGACAACATATATTTCCTTTTAATGAAGGGTGTAACCCATTATTGTACCCAGTCTTTGAAATACTTGAGAACTGAAGCTCATCTACAGCTTGATCAGTGCACTTGTTTGGTGCTCAGGAGCTTCAACAAGAGCTTTGGTGTCCGTCATAGGCTGGTGTCAGTTGCAGCAAGCAATGTCTTTGTGTGGCATGTCCTTTTTTAGAATATGGCTCACAGAGTCAGAGCTATGTATTTAAGAAGAAACAGATGTTTTTATTTATTTGCAGTATTACAGCTGGTGGAGTAGCTACACAGAAGCCATCAACTACCTGATGACCGTTCCCAAATACCGCATCCAGGCTACTGAACTGGCCAAGCAGCAAGGTCTGCTGAATAAAACCAAAGAGAAGGGCAAGAACCGGCGCTCCAAAGAGGAGATCCGTGAGGAGGAGGAGCAGATTATCAGAGACATCATCAAGAACAAGATAGACATCAAAGGTGGCTATCAGAAGCCCAATATATCTGATATTCTGCTTTGTAAAATCATTCTGTTCCCGTACCATCTGTGCACCTATGTGGCGTGGAACTGCTCGTGGTTTTACCGTTTCACCATTCGCGGGGAGGAGTATGGGGATGAGGAGAAACTTTACATTATCCGCAGGTACATGAAGATGTCACAGGCTCAGTTTGATAGTCTGGACAACAGCCTGGTAGAGACTTTCCTGAAGCAGCAGCTCTGGATCAAAGAGAATTATGAGGTTTGAGAAGATTTCTTTCTTTTCTTTTCTTTTCTTTTTTTTTTTTTTTTTGCAAAGTTGATCAACATAAGGGAACGGTGATGATGTTTTTTGTAGGCCAAGCCGGAAGTTATCATCCCCCGGTTCCTTTGACAAAATCCCAATAGGGTTTTCCATTTCCTTTTGGATTACTGCTGAAAATAAGATCTGTGACCAACAAAGATTTTATGATTCCTACACATTTGGCTTATCATGATAAACTTCGCAAATAAAACAACTTTTATGAATGTTGAAGACTACGTACAATCTGCAGAAGTAAAAAACTTTTCAACATTTAAGCTTATAATCACAGTGAGATTGTGAACACGGACTCGTGAATAGATGAGTTTTTTTTTAATGTTTGGTTTGATGATGTTTAATGTCCCCCCACAACCTCTGTAGTTTTATTAGTGCAACTGCAAAATAGCAATCACAATTTTTATGTCATCGAATAAAACGAGAAAATCTCTTTGGCTTGTGTTAAACACAGAACTTAAGAAGGCACTTAACCACAACCTATTCAAAAAACCCTTTGACTTTAGGGCGATGGAACAGGAAGTGCTAAAATACAAACTTTTTTCTGGGTATGGCCTACAAAACTACATCACCCCTGCAGCAATCTATTAATTGCTCTACAGTTAAAAATATCAGTTTTAAGCTATTTTCTTGGGCTCTTAAAGCAGTCTAAAGTTCAAAAACCCTTTAAAAAACATTGCTGTTAATGCATATGTTTAGTTTTACATTGTAACATCTGTGTTGATTTCATGTCTGTTTTGCCCGTAACAGTGCAAATATATATGTGTATATGTGTGTGTGTGTATATATATATATATATATATATATATATATATATATATATATATATATATATATATATATATATATATATATATATATATATATATATATATATAATACACTATACACACACACACACACACAAAAATTCAACTTAAGATCATATAAATAATTTTATGATGGAGAATCAGATTCACCCCAGAACTTTTTCATATAAAGAAGAAACATTCCTTAAGTCACTCTGTGATTTACTTATTTTTATTACATTATTTTATATTTATTATATTTTTAATAAGCAGCTGGAGTGTGTGGTGTCAGTCTGTTTGTGTTTATGGGAGTGTTCATACTTCGTGTTTATGAAAGGCCTACAGAGGAGGAGCAGGAGGAGGAGATGAAGATGAAGATGGCCACAGACCCACGATGGAAACGCTACAGGCGCTGGATGAAGAGTGAGGGGCCTGGACGCATTACCTTTGCTGACGATTGACCTCACATGCACAGAGCGCTGTCCCAGATGGACGTCCAGCCTGAACAGCCTGAGCTCACGTGTGTGTAATTACACACAGCTCTGTGCGCCCTTGTTTACAAAAGACTGAAGATTCATACTTCATCAGTAATTTATAATATTGTTATGTGTGCATAACCAAAGGTGCGCATAAAAGGTCTATCCCCCAAAGACTTTTCATTAGATTCATTTAGATTGTTTTGTGTTTGACTATGTGCCTTCTATGAATGCTTGTAATTTCTTCATTTCAGTGGAATTTCAAAATCAGCTTTCCCTCGCCTGTAAGGATTCATTGCCTGAAGTCTGTCTTGAAGAGACAATGTTATTATAAGTATATTCTATCTAGAAAGTAGGAGATAATTTTTTTTTTTTAAAGTATGTATGTCCTGGTCATTCTTTTCCCATGCAATGATTTTATTCTGCAATCTGTAACAAAAACAAGGCTGAAGTGAGAACAGAGAGATCACAAATTTATTGTTTGCATAGCATCTAATTTTATCATCTCCAAATCAATAACTCGAGTCGTCTTGTTTATGTAACCATGGACCCCTGAGTAGTAAACAAAACGCTGCCTCAGTAGGTAACACTATCCATTTGATAAGCATGATGTCATGTGTCACCGTTTCCGGGTCCCAAAAGCACACAACAAATGGTGTTTATATATATATATAATATAAACAAACTGAGCTGTAATACATGATCCATACCTTTATCTCCATACCAAAATCTTAGTTGGCCAGGCAGTGCAAAAGTTTTTTTATAGTGGAAAAAGGTTCTTTAAATTTTTAAAATGTTCTTTCCACTGAGAAGTATTGGCTCTGTTAAGAACTGTTAAAAGGTTCTTTGAGGACCCCCCAAAAATGGTTCTTCTATGGCATCACTGCGAAAAACTGCCTTTTGGAGCCTTTATTTTTTAGAGTGCAGGTGCGTTCATTAAACTAGAAGCTTCACACTTCTGCTTTTAATTACTCCATTGGCCCCATTTCATTCTAGTTCAATGCCACAATTTTGCCTTAAGTTAAATTCAGTGTCATAATGTCATCTTTTTTTTTTTTTTTTTTGGGTTTAGCTGAACCTGGAATATTCCCATACGCCATTGCTAATGTACAGTTCACATTTTAAAAACCTGACATTGATCTGCTGCGTTAAGGGGATTTGTGAAAATGAAAATATATGAACAATTTGTATGTCACTGTGAGTGAAAACTGTATTCAGAATTAAATCTAGAAAACTCAAAGTCTGCTCAGTTTGCTGCGTTTGTGTTTTAGTGACAGTTATCTTCTTTGGTGACAGCAGGCTGCGGATGCTATTATTAGAACTTTTGAATCTAAAACATTTCCATTTTACTTCTAAATTTCTGTAATAGTTGTATCCAGAAAACAAGCAATTCTGAGGGGTGGGGGTGTTGGTTTTTGATTTGCTGTGCACCTGGATCACCGCTTGATGTCACGATTACAACTGAATGAAGAGTCAAAATCTCACTGGGCCACTAAACATATGAGCTGAACACATTTTGGATAATTCATAGAAAGATATTTAATAAATGATGCTAGTAAAACAGATTTAGGAATTTTCAGATCACATTAGCCTCAGCTTTGGACAGCATGGACAACCTACAGTCTGTTCACTGGCCATCTGATGCATGTTGCACTTAATTCTATGCATGTGTTTGTTAATCTATAAATCAGTTTCATGTGCCTCAGGATTTAAGAATCCAGAAGTTCATTTCTTAAAATTAATCAGCGGTTCCTGGTTTTCCCTATATGAGATCACATCATTGTGTTCAATGGATACAGAATATTAATTTTAAGGAGTGGATTTGAACTATACAAGTGCATTGAGAATTCCTAAAAATAATGTGCATGTGAATCTGATATAATCATAGAGCAGAAAAGTTTCAAGCATATTCTGTGCTGTATTTAGATTTATATTTGTTGTGCCAATGTTTCTTTCTTAAAATAATTGTACATTTATTTTTTTTAATTTTTTTTTTTTTTTTTTTTAATTGTTAAAGGCACGATATGTAAGTTTTCGCCTCTAGAGGGCGTGTATTCAAAAGAAACAAAGAAACAGAGGCGTAGTTTGATGATGCCATGACTGAGTGTGGAATCATGGGAGTTGTGGTCTTCATCCCCACAGCCGATGCAATCCGATGGGAAGCAGTGCTGTTTTATCATACTAGAAGCATTTAAAAGCTCTGTTATAATGCTACTCTGCGGTCGTCACCTGTCTGATAAAACGTATAACATATTAAAGCTTCTTTGGTGTTTCCATGTTTTCTACAAAACCAGAAATCGAGGGTGTATGTCCTCATTGGCAGGCGAAAAAATGGCACTATGATGTTGTTAAGTGATGACGTAAGAAGCGATGTTTCCGGGTCCAAGCCTCAACTCGCTTCACTGGAGAATACGACCTCAGCAGCTGTTTATGTGCACTGTTTATTCATATTAATAATTTAAGCTAAACGCTTTCAAACTTACGGTGTACACTACAGTCTCCGTGCTCACAGCGTCCCAAACACAAATAATTTTTATATTTATTTATTTATATTTATACTTTCATTGTCTGGCTATCTGGGACTTCGGTATGGAGTTAAAAGGTTAGGATTATAACTTTCTCGGTAGTATTATATCACATTGTGAGTTTATATTAGCACCTTTTGTTGTTTTCTCGTGGTATCTGATTTTTGGACACAGAAGCGGTGACACGTGACGTCAGACTTAACAGGCGAATAGACACAGTCCGTGTCACTAGGTTAAAATTGCCTATTTCTCTATATTTAAACATTCTTCTAAACATTTGGGATAATGTAAGTACACAAGTCAGCAAAATATATAACACTGTTCTAGTAGTTTTTGTATATTTTAATAAAAAAATCATACATATTGTGCCTTTAAGCTTAAGGAAAATTAAACTCACCCGTATGCTTTGTGTGTGCTGTTACTAAAGTATGTTTGTGTCTGTCAGATGTAAGCTGTGAGATTATGGTTGATGGTTCAGTGTTTTGCAGCTTGTTGGGACGATTGAATGATGGGGCATGTGTGTAATCAGGATTAAAGTCCCTCTCTCTTCTTCTGTAATTCTGGTCGCTGGCAGGTCAGTATACCAGCACAAACACATCAGTTTGCTGAAAACAACTCGCAAAATCTTTGAATGTTTGTTTTTTTTAAGTATGGAACCAGGTTAAACATGACAAATATATTTTAGCACTTAAAATAACAGGCAGGATATTGATATGTTACAACATACATTTAAAAATATGCCTATATTAAAATGAAACATGCAATAACATCAGGGGCGCAACCGCACATTTGCTGAAGGGTATTCACGATCAGTGTTAGCACCACCTGTATATTCTAGCCCCTAACACTAACCCTCAATGACCAAAAGTACAAAAACTAGCTTGTGCATGGAAGGATACAAACTCATCAGGAGTGAAAAAAGTGTGGATTCCTTGCCCCTCCCCCATTTTCAATATCAAAAAAGAAATAAGACAAAAAAAGTGAAAGTGCCATGACATACAGCCAAGTACGGTGACCCATACTCAGAATTGGTGCTCTGCATTGAACCCATCCAAAGTGCACACACACAGCAGTGAACACACACACACCCGGAGCAATGGGCAGCCATTTATGGGGCAAGTTCGGGGGTTCGGTGCCTTGCTCAAGGTCACCTCAGTCGTGGTATTGCCGGCCCGAGACTCGAACCCACAACTTTAGGATTAGGAGTCAAACTCTCTAACCACTAGGCCACGACTTCCCCATTAATAAAGTAGCAAGAGTTTTCGAAAAACTTCTCGGATCTATACAAATGGCCTACTTTGGATTAAAAATGGCAATTTTCGGCGAAAGCTGACTATGTCACAATATTTGTTTAACGAGGAATGAGGGAACACGGAATGCACAATAATCTTTTTTTAATTTCAATAATCCAAAGGGTACACGGGGTAGACAGGAGCACAGGACACACATACTGGTAGACGTATAATCTCCAACATAGCCCGAGGCAGAGATGGAGAGCCGAAGAGCCAGGGTGACGGGGAGGATCCAGAGGTCCTAGGCAGAGCCGATGGCGCCGGCGACCAATGCGGAGATGTGGATCCAGGAGGCCACGGTGGAGCCGGAGCGACAGAGGACTGAGGTGGAGCTGAGAGGATGAAGGAGCCTGACAGAGTCAGAGGGATGGAGGGATGAGGCAAAGCCAGAGAAGTGGAGTCCTGAGGCGCAGGATGGTCGATGCCAGACCAAGGCGGAGCCGGAGGGAAGAGGGAGCCAGGTGGAGCTTGTGGACTGCCGGGCCACGATGGAGAGGAGGGAGCTAGGAGCCATGTTGGAGCCGATGGATCAACGGACCGAGGTGGAGTCCAGGCCTTGGTGGCTGGAGGGGGAGGTGAGGGAGACTCTGACCATGGCGACGCTGGAGGATGGCAGTCTTGTGGGGCTAGCACTGCATAGATGGTGGGCTTAGGGTGAGCAGAGGGGCTGCCAGACAACAGCGGTGGAGGAGGCAGGAGTGGGTGGGAAGGCGCGCATTTTCGAGGAGTGGGCACTGGAGGGCACATTCTAGGAGCGGGCACTAGAGGACACTTTCTAGGAGTGGGCACTGGTGGATCGGAAGCCCCCTCAGGGTTCGATCTCCAGATCAGATTCCTAGTCAAGAAGATCCACCTCCTCATTTTGACCCTTTTGGCGTTCCATAGTCAGCTCACCCTTAGCCCCGGTGCAGGGGGCGAAGCTCCTCTCCACGCTCACACCGTTTGCGGCACTCTTCCTCGTCGCAGGCACTGTTGCCGGCTCACACACCTTGACTGATGTCACGGCCTCTGGCTCTGCGGCAATCCTCAGCTCTGTCGCTCCATGTGGCGATGGAATGACTAAATTAACAGGGACATGGAACACATGGGGAAGAAACTAGACACACCTAGAATCAAATTAAACCACGGGAGACAGAAACTGGGTCACAGGGGCAAAAACACACACAGACAAGTCCATAGTTCTGACAGACTAGTTTGCATCTTTTTTTTAAGCAATAGAGATACTCAGAACATTAAATGTTGAATTACTTCATGACTTAATAATAATAATAATAATAATAATAATAATAATAATAATAATTGGGTAAGCTTACCAGTCATTCAGACACGGCTGTCCTCATTTTAACTGTTTTTCTTTTCCCCTTCTGGTCTGCGCCCCAGAACACCCTCATGTATAAATTTTGATTATGTACTGTCTGTGACAGTAATATGTCAAAGGGTGAGATAATATGTACTCAGTTTATCATAATTTTCTTTAACTCATTAAAAAGCTAAACAAAAATTTATCTTTTTATTATTTATAACATTTTATTAAAGATGATTTTCACAGAATGATTTCGGCAAAAAGGCGCCCCCCTCCATGTGGCAGCCCTATGCACTGCATGTACTGCATACCCCCTTTTAGCCACTGAATATTATGTTAAGAATTCAAATATTTATTTTTACTACACTGATGGCAGTGCTGAGAGAACATGAGCTTGTACTGGAAGGTTATAGGGAGAAGTTCAGAGGCTTTAGTAAAACACCTAAACAAACTTTTCTCAAATTCGCACACAATAAAAGAGCAATGCTAGAAAAATGGTGTACTGCGTCAGAAGCCACAACGTTTGAGTCACTCCAAGAATTGAGCCTGGTCTCATGATGAAAACGTACCTGGGGGAACTTTTTTGCAAGACGTGAAATGTGTAGCGCCATGTACATTTCATGACATATTAAGTGTGAAATGACTACTTTTTGTCAAGGTTTAGATATTTTTAGTTAGATAAGTATCAGGTTTTACATTATGATTACAGTCAAACATTAAAATCTTGTTAGAAAGGGAACACATAGAAAGCATTTTTGTTACTCAGTATTTGATAATTAAAAAATCTAACAAATTAAGGAATAGATAGTGATAATTCAAAATTCTTTATACAAACATTTTGTAATCAATTTCATATTTTATTCAATGTAATTCAATAAATGTTAATAAAACTTCAGAAGGGAACAGCAATTATGATGAAACACAATAAACTAACAACAGCGAAAACAATCAGTATCAAACAGTTGTCAGGGAGTATCTGTCACGTCACCAGCTCTGGACTCCATACCCCAGAATCCTCCTCACCTCACACCTGTTCACAGTCATGATCACCACTCTCACTAGATCACATTCACCTGGATTCTGATCACCTGCACCTGCCGCCACTAATCAAGCCACCTTCAAAAGCATGCTCCTTTCAGTCACTCACTGGCTGATGTATTGTTTATGTCATTGGACTTTTCTGGACTTGCTCTGTGATACTCACCAGTAACGACTTCTATTGTTTAATCTCCCATGATCCTCCAATGTCTCCACTCATCCTGTTCAGCAATCTCCTATGATTCTGCAAAAGAGACACACCATCAGCCCTCAAATAAGCAACTCCTGAAACCTTCACTGTGTTTAGTCTCACCTGCATTCACCTCATCTGTTCCATTCCTCTGCGAACCTGTTAATAAACATCCTGTTTGGCACTAACCTCATGTCTCTGCCTTGTGTATTGACAACAGTAGATGTAAAAGGAATACAAGTTTTCTAACTATAAGCAGTTTTAACATATATATACAAATACAAACTGTAAGTATTTTATGCATTGCTGCACATGCAACAGATATTAGGAACATATGTTAGGCTAAAATAAGATCAAATGCAATAATTATCAAACAGCAAATCGAAGAAAAAGAGGAATAAAAAATCTAAATAACCATAAATAATTAGAATTGTAACTATTTACATACAAACCGTAATTGTTTTACACATTGCTGCAAATGCAACAGACTGTATTACAGTGTCTATTGCACACTGGAAATCTGCACTTTATGCAAAAACTGCTGGTTTTCACATCCTTTGGCCAGCACATGTGGCACCTTCTTTTCTGTGAGAGACTGGTTATTGAGGGATGAGCTGCGGAAGGACCAGCCATGGAGGGACCAGCTCCAAAGGGTTTACATGGGTGGTAGTTTGTTTCCAATTAAAGTGGACACTGACTGTAACCCACTGGTTTTTCTGAATAGTATATACAGTACAATACAAATCAACGCTTAATGCAGTGGTCTCTCACCATACCAGAGTTTAATCTGGACATAATTTATAAACGGTACAGAGAATGTGGTCGCTGATGTGCTGTCCAGGGCATATAGTGCTGAAATTATGGAGGGAGTAACTAAAAGCTGCAGTGGGGAGGTGTGTCACGTCCTTGGAAGTAACTTTGTGTTTTGACTCTCATGTCTCTGTTGAGTCTGGGAAGGTATTCTGTTTATTTTTGTCTTTCTCTGGTCTGATTAGCATGGCTCTGTTTTTTTGTCTGTGTGTCTTTGTTGTCTTGGAGCATGTTTTTGTTTTGACAGTTTACCATGTTCTTCACTGTTTTTGTGGTGTTTTCCCCCACCATCTTGTTTTCTTATTCCTTATATAATTATTGTTTCATTCATATCATTTACTCTCCTTGTTAGGTCCTATCTATTTGAGACCACGCCCTGCCCACTGTCAAAGAAAGTCTGGTCCAAATTTATATTAAGTGGCCTTAACTACTATGTAATAACATCAAAACATAAGTACAGTGTACTTATTGTGTTCATATTCTATTGCAAAACACCTCCTTCCCAGGTGTGTTTTCCTAAAGAGTAAGGGTATTTAATTAAATTTAATTAAATCCTTTGTGTTTATCTTTAAGGTTGAGCCAGACTATTACACATCTTGCTTTTAGAGTGATCTTTGTTGGTGGACATGGTCTTGAATTTTCTCCATTTGTACACAGTCTGTCTGACTGTGGATTTGTGCAGTACAAACTCTTTAGAGATGGTTTTGTAACCTTTTCAAGCCTGATGTGCAACAACTCTTTTTCCGAGGTCCTCAGAGATCTCCTTTGTTTGTGCCATGATTCACCTCCACACACTTGATCAGACTTTGATAGATCACTGTTGTTTAAATAAAACAGGGCTCACACTAACACCTGATAGTCATCCCACTGTTTGAAAACACCTCTGAGAAGATGAACTCTAATTTTCACCTTCAAATGAACTGCTAATTCTAGAGATTTACATATTTTTGCCACTCACAGATATGTAATATTACATAATTTTCCTGAATAAACAAATGACAGAGTATATATTTTCATCTCATTTGTATGATTTGGTTCACTTTGTCAACTTTCAGGTCTTGGGTGAAAACCTGATGATCTTTTGAGTTATATTTATGCAGAAATATACAAAATTCTAAAGGGTTCACGAACATTCAATATGTAACCATGAGTGTTTGTATGTATGTATGTGACCCTTGACTATGTATGTAAATAACCCCTGTGGTTTTATAAAAGCAATAAGGTACTCAAGGTGTGCTGTATTGTGAGTTGTATGCGCTCTGCTTTGTATCATGCTTAACAAAGCCCTTCAGTCCCCACAGTTATTTGGGAAGTAATTAGGAACCTCTGTCTTTAAATACAGTCAATTATTAATGGTGGTATTAGTTAGAGTTTGCAGGCTTCAAAGGACTTTCTCATCAATAATGTAATATTGGTGTCCCTGATTATTATGACATTATGGAGATCAAGCTCCAAATTCTAAGTTCCAACAATTCCTGCTGCCTCAGAAAAGCAACATTTATGGATAACAGGGAAACAGGAAAGTCTTCATTCTATATTTGAAAAGTTTAACTGATGTTTGTTAAACTTTCTTAAAAACAACTTCAGTCTATTTGAAAAAGTGCATTTCCAATCCCTTTACAATTTGAAATGACAGGTCTCTCTAAAGCGGGGCACACACTACAAGGTAATCGGGATGATTTTAGGCCGAATTGTCCTCTTCTGACTATCCTAGGTAAAGCCCCGATTGTCCTGATGGTTCTATACTGTGGTGTGGGGTGTGTTAACTTAAGAGAGACTGAATCTGCTTGGAAGAATGTCAGGGCCACACTGATATCAAATAGTAAATAACCAACATGTTGAATATTTTCAATCAGAAATCCTGTTGTGCGGGGGGATCCCTGAGGACAAATGCGCATGCACTCTGTAGATCAGGGGTTTTCAATTGGCCCTTGAGGTTCACTGTCCTGCAGAGTGTAGCTCCAACCATAATCAAACACACCTGTCTGTAGCTTTCTGTTAATCCTGAAGACCTTGATGAGCTTGTTCAGGTGTGTTTGATTGGGGCTGGAGCTAAACTCTACAGGAAAGTGGACCTCGAGGGCCAGAGTCATGTGGAACGAATCGATTCACAATCAGAAAGCAAGCTGACAGAAGAGGGAATTATTACTCACCTCCGGCTTGCACAACATGTAAAGTTCATGTTCATGCCGTCTTCATGACTTCACCCAAACATTTTTATTTTTTTTTTTCCAAATTTTTTTTCTGTAAAAAAGTGTAAAAACTGTTTTATCAATTTTTTTTTTTGTGTTTTGTACTGTTTGTTTACTCTAAAGGCACGTTTGACCACGAGAGATTCTGCGAGATTTCTTGTGTTCACAGACGCGACTCTTGTTGTTTGTGAATGGAATCTGTTAGTGTGTGTTGTGCCATCTTGGTAACATTGTGGCACTCCACACACTATAGAAACAAAACTGTTAAATGTTGAAATGTATGATTTTTTATCATTATGTTTGTGATCTCTCAAATTTTGAAAATCTGATTAGATTTTAAAACTCTTACAGTGTGGGTCAGCCTTAAGTGCCATGGAAAACCTGCAGTTAGTGCCTATATATCCACATGGTACTATATTGTCTAAGATGGATCAAACCAGCAATTATTTATTCCTTTTAATTTAAACACACACACACACACACACACACACACACACACACACACACACACACACACACACACACACACAATACCCCTCAACCAACAAGCAAAATGGGTTTTTGTGGAATTACTCCCAAACTGCAACTAAAAGCTGGAATACACTACAATTTTCAGCCGATTTATTGTCTGGAGAATTTGATGCTAGTTGCTGAAAGTCAGAGCCAGTCTGCAAACTTAAGTTGACGGATTTCATAGAAAATCGGATAGTGTATGACGGTCACAGACTCTGATTTTTCAGCTTTAGGCACACATTGCTGCGTGAATTTGTGTGAATCGGAACAACTTTATAGACTTGTAGTGTGCGATCCTCAGTCGTTTGGTGTATGATTGCCAGTTTTTAAAAATCTGTTCAGATTTTAGAAGTTATGTAGTTATACTACTTATACTACGGGGCCGTTGATCCTTGAATCTGATTGGCTGACGAACGTTCTGAGGTGTGCAGTTATTTTCAGGGAAAGGCACAGCGAACATAGTTCCAGGCAGCTATCTTGACCGCATTACAGTTCCATATCACTTTGCATAGTCAACTGTTATAACGGAAATTAGCTATACCTAAAGTACCTATACAGCACACAGGTCTAACAAAAACAGCAACATGACAGACGATTTTCCGAAAGTAAATACACATGACATTTCTCACTAGCAAGGTAATAACAGCGCTGTTAAGAGACGCTGCTGCAGAACACTGTTGAGGGACGCACAGAGGTAGCCTAATTCACACAAGCGCTCTCTCTTTCTTTCTCTTTCTCTGTGTGTCTCTGTCTCTATTGCTCTCTTTCTAATAACTTCATTAATAACTGCATTAGAAAGCTATCAGTGGCTCAAGCCTCCATTACCAGCTTTAAAATGACGTTTTGGAACTAGCAAAAGAGACGCTGGATGAGATGCGGAAGAAATAAAGGGATCTGACCACAACCAGAAAGTACATGTGTTATTTCTTGTTCATCAGAGGTGGAAAAGTATCAATGGCCCACACCACACAACTCGCACAGTTCAAACTTGTCTTTATTTCACTATTTTACCTAAGTAAACAACTGTGGCTTGGACAAAGTCATACTTGCCCAATTGACCTTACGCCTGGTGTCACAAACAGATACACAGTCCTTAAATTCCCTAAAGATGTAATATACAGTGATATGTGGAAACAACAACACCATTGAGGTAAACCACTCAGCCATCTAACCCTGAGATGACATGATTCATGACGTGATCACTGGAATGTGGACAGGGCATTGCGAGGACTAATCTCATAACCCAATAATACAACCTCAAAGGGGAATGCTGAAATAATTTGATGATATCCTTTGCAGATCAAATTCACTTTACAAACTGAGCACATCCCACAAAGTCACAGGATTTACTTTCCTAGAATCCAGGCTTCTTCAAAACAGGCCCACTGTCCTGCCGAGTGTAGCTCCAACCCTAATCAAGTTCACCTGCCTCTAATTGCCTTGTAATCCTAAAGAACTTGAATAGGTTGTTCGAGAGTCTTTGATTAGGGTTGGAGTTAAATTGGACAGTGGACCTCAAAGGCCAGAGTTGAGAATCCCTGCACTAGACTCTTCAGTGAGGCTCTTTGCCCCATTTTCAAACGATCCAATGAGATGAACATATCATTTAGTTCATTTCATTTATCATTTATATCCTAAGTAACAAGCCACATTCAAGTAGTGCTGGAAAGGTCATAATTAGGTGTTGAACACACATGCCATGTTGTAATTATGAGGGGGAAGCTCAGTACTTTCTTAAAGCCTCAAGTTAAACCCCTCCCCTTGAATGCAGATGAGCCAGTGGCAGTTGAGTATCAGCTGCATGGGACTGGAACTCAGGCATCTTAAGGTTTCAGCACCATAGAGAAACATTGGAAGACTGAGAGGATGGTGCTACTTCTGTGGCAGAATAGTGGATGATTGTTCATCTGTGGTATCACAGGTTCACATGGTGTATTAATCCAATGATATGGGCGCAGTAACCTGGTTCCCTGAGTATTCAACCCTGATCCCAATGAAGACGAAAACATTCCATTTTCTGGTTGTCATATTCTCATTAGGTTACAATTAAAGCTGCATACAAATCTAAATAGCTAACTGTTCTCATGTCAAGTACAATGTACATAAACAAAGTTCTACATTTTAGTGTCTCTCCATATTAAACTGGTTAAATGAATATTAATTTAATCTTACCCTGCAGTATATGAGCAGTGTTGATCCTGGATGTTGTCATCTGCGATCGTGACGACCGTAACATGAGGTTTTTCCCGCTTGCATTGTGATCTGTAAACCCTTGCTTCCAAATTAATCTTGTTACCCACCATATTTATTTTAAAATCTTTTATATACCCCTTCATGGCATATTTAAGTCCCACTTAAATGCTCCTCAACAAAAGGTGGTCCTTCTGTTTCCAAAATTTATCAAAAACATCTCGGGCCAAGGTTTTCACACTGACAGCTGTCATTGTCTGTGTTCCGAAAGCCTAGGCAGCTGATTTGCTGCCTCAGTGTAACGGTTTAATGATCTACAACAAAACAGAATGAGTTTTGATGATAACTAAACAAATATTTAATTATTATAATATAAATTTTCGTTAGAAATAAAGTTAGTCAGAAAAACACGTTTACACACAAACTGACCACCAAATGCAACTTTCAGACACCATTTTTATTTTATTATCCCAACTGTCACAGAATGGAACGCACAGGATTGTGGGATACCAATGGCAGCGAAGGATACATCTATGCTGCCTTCAAAATTCGATTAGAAGGAACCTCCAGAGACAGGAAGTGAAGCATACCATGATGCCTTCATGCCTTGAAATTCTGCCTCCAAAAGCAGCATTTTAAAGCTTTCGCATGCAACGATTGTAAGGCAGTGAGAAACTGTTTGTTTGGTTTGTCGTTGCGATAGTGAAAGGGTGTGTTTCTTTGTGATAGGTCAATTGGGAGCATGTCAGTAATAAAACATGGTAGATGCAATGGATGTAGTGTCTGTATTGATGGTAAATTTGTAAAAATGAATGAAATGATTATTTTTATGTCTCTAATTGGGTTCATTGCTTTTGTTTGCCATGGAAAGCTGGGAATGCCATTAGCTCCACCTCACCCAGGAAACAGGAGCCTGGCATCATAAAGCCTCAGACAGCAACCACCTCTTTTGACCTCTGGTGTGTTATTCAAATCAGATTCCTCTGGTGTGTCTTAGTCTGTGTGTGTGTATGAGAGAGAGAGAGAGAGAGAGAGAGAGAGGAAAGAGGGAGCATTACACATGAAAAGACTGCAGGGTTTTCCCCTTCACCTCCCACAATTACTACCCTCTAATTCCACAGCTAGAACAGATAAGAAATTGAGTTACTGGAGGGTTTGTGTGAAATCGTGAAGCTGTGAGCATTTCATGTATTTTAAAAAAAAATTTTGTTGGAAAAGATTTCCATTTTCTTTCATTAATAAGGTTTCAGTGCATAAAATAATCAAGATTTATAATAGCATATATATTATTAGTAATATGTAATATAAAATTAGGAAAGAATAGATGGAGGTGACCCTGAATGGGAGCTGCCAAAAGTGAAAGAGAGAGGACAATCAAGAAATGACTTGAAATAACAGAAAGACAAAGTGAAGTATTAAACATTCTTCAAATATATAAAAAATTTACCTGACACACAAGTAATTAACAGTGTACTATAATGTTTTTCCGCTCTGTTCTTCCTGTACTGTATTCCCTACATTAGTCCACTAAATAGTCTACTTAAATGATTTGATGAATCAGTGCATTGGAAGTGCTGCTGCTTTTGCATTGTTTGTCCTTGCTGTTTCACAATAAAATCAAAAAAGCTGTCAGTGTGGTTGAGACTGCTTTGTGTCACAATTATGGACTTTTGTGTTTCTTTTCCCGTTGTCCTGTTTAGTTTTGTTCCTTTGACCTAGTTTCTGGTAAGTATTTGCAAGCTGAATGTAACCTAAAACTATAAAATAGCCAGATAAGTAAACACTGGATCTAATTGACAGGTCTGTTATATAAATGTTCATGATAAATGTTCAATGTTTTATTCTTCTGTGAATTAATGGGTTGAGAGGACTATGTTGAAGCTTGCATCTGGCTGAATTAATATTTAATTGCCTTAATTTACTAATTAGCAGATTATGTGAGGTATCACAGAGAGACTCCAACAGTTACCAATTCGACCTCCTGGCTCTTCCTCTTCTTCCTCTCTTCTATTATCTTCCGTTTTATCTGTCTCACCCTGACATCTGTCAATCCACATCCTCTCTCTCTCTCAGTCCCTCCCTCACCAGCTGCAGATATCTGTCCGCTCTATTAAGATGCTTTTACAGACGATTATTGTCCCTGTCCATGAGATCAAATCTATGCGGCACAAAAGAGCTCAGATCACGAGGTTTATTGTTGTAGCATATTTCAGAGCTATAAATAAATTTTGGGGTTAGTGAATTAGAATTAGAAATCATTTAAATTCTAGTTCAAGACCATGCTGAATGCCTATTTTTGGATGCAATATGAGTTGTCATTAAATTGTTACACATTAATGATTCATGATTCATTCTTCCTAACCCATTGACGTGTTTAAAATAAAAACATCATCCATCTTACACCATCAGTCTCAGTGGATAAGTCACATACAGTAAATAATTTCTTATTTTAGAATTTAGAATTATTTTGTGTTGGTCTAGTGGTAACTTTGCTTTTTTGCTTTGCATATTTCCCAGTTCTTTCGCCCACATATAACCTATTTTAATTAAACAAAATGCAGATATATAAACGTATTCAGCTCAAAGAGGCTGCTGGGTGAGTGGAGGATTAAAGTTGGTTATATGGGGAGTGAGAGAGGATGGATGGAGGGAGGGAGGGAGGGAGGGAGGGAAGAGGATGGACAAGCCACATACATCACTGAGAATCATACACACCCTGTGGCATTTGCCCAGAGTATAGAGTCAGCAGCGCCTTGCTCCCGGAGTCCAACAACATTTTGGTTCACATTTATGTTGAAACTGAGTTTGAGATAATAACTTTCACTCTCACAACATCTGTCTGTACATCAGTGTGCATGTGTCAGCAGTGATTAGGTGAGTGATCTCTCCTTCTGTCTTCTATGTGTCTAATGAGTGTGTTACATTAGTCATTAACTGAGCACAGCCTTTCTATTCCTTATGAATCTCATAGATTTTTTGGTGAAGTGGAAGATTTCTGTCTTTGTCTTTGTTTGTAATCTTTGGATGAATCAGTTTTGCATGTACTGACATTTGCAAGTTGTTATAATCACGCACACACATGATTTTATTCAGCATCTGTTTCTACAATTTCTTTGTGGCTGGGGTTGAGATAACAGGGACTCATCAACTCTTGATGTCAGTGACTTCTAACTGCCTGAATAGATTAACATGAAGAACTGAATCATTATGCATTAATAATCACATGTTCCTCTATGGATCACTAACTTTCTCTTTTGCTCTGATTTGTCACTCTGTTATATTTTCAAGTTACCTAAGTATTTCTAAATTGTTGATACTCTTCTTACCAAAAGTGGGACATGCTGCTCTTTAATGCATTTTTTAGTGTGGGTAGACTGCATAATGTTGAGCACAGGCAGTGTATGTGGTTTTGCCTACATAGCCTTCAGGATAATAAAACCTGAAGTTTGACATTGTGAGAACCAACCAACATTTTCCACCATAAAAAAAAAAAAAAAAAAAAAAATATAATTAAATATCTTAAATTTAAAAAAAATATTTTTGTGAGGGCTCAGGCCTGTGAGTGTGATAAACATTTTAATTTTAATTGGCGCCTGTTGTTGTGTCTGTTCAGACCAACATGAACATTCACATGCTGTCAATGTGACGGGGAGAGTGTTTCTAATCTACTAAGAAAGCTGAACAACCAATAAGATTTGCACTTTTTGACATGCACCAAGAGATGATGCAGTTACATAACAATTACGGCATGGTGGTGCTCACAAACATATTTTGCAGAAAAACAATGAATAACTAAATGAGAATCTGAGAAGAGATGATGCCAACCCCTCAGAGGACCTCAGATGATGCTAACCCTGAAACAACATACAGAACTACCAAATTTTGTTATAAGTTTGATTGCATCATATAATAATTTCCGTTAATAGTATTCATCATCTGTTGTATACGTCTTTGATTTTTTCCAAACATTTCTGCCGTATGCACATAAACTGACAGTCATCACTGATAAGCTACAACTAAATATTGTAGAAACTTAATTTTCTGTAAAGTTGCTTTACAATGATTTGTATGTTAAAAAGCGCTTATACAAATAAACTCGAATTGAATGGAATTGAATCTGTAACTGACAGTGGAGATGGATATTGAGCAGCTCTTGTCTTCAGTGGTGCTTGATCCCCAAGCAATACAAAAGTATAGATAGGATTGAATAAAAAGTATTGAACAGCTTTTTTGAAAAAACATAAATACTACTTGGCTTCTTTTATTCCTCTTTGTGACAAGTATCAGAAACTGAATTTTGCACAGTGCTGCTTTTTATACCAGAGTGTTTTCTATATGCGCCATACACCATCAGAGAGTGATTCTGTATTTTCATTCAGCCTATCTGTCGTTACATGCAGAAATCAGACTCAGTTGTTTGTCTTTGTGTGCACAGGTTGTTAAGGTCAGTAGTATGGGTTAGGTGTTGCATGGCAGAATCTTGTGCAAAATATTAGTAGCCGACAATAATACATTATAAATGATGTGATCTCTTGCAGCTCAGACTCTATATCTGCACTGGCTGTGCATGTCCCAGATTTTGTATCTTCAAATGAAATGCTAACATGCTCCACAACTCCACTGTCAATTATGTGAAGTGCAAATGCCTCAAGCATAATGAGCTGCATGAACAGTCTGTGGAAAGTGCTGCAATAGTGTAAACCAGGCTTAAATGAACATTAGAAGTCAACTGCACACTGAGCACTTCCCATGATTGTTCTGAGTTTAGTTATGAAACTACTCTGCATCCCATTCTGTGTACTTCTATGTGAGACTAGAAGAAGTGTGTCCCAAAGCATAATATTCTGAAAAGAGGCAAATGTCAAAAGTCCCCAGATGGTCTACTGTTTCTGGTACATTTTCAAAGTGACCCATGACTGACAGATAAATGTGCTACTTCTTCTTCTCCAATATGGTAGGAAGAATTGTCTGAGCATTGTAAATTTAGTGAAATAAAACTTGAAAAGACAGATCAATTGTTCCCAGCTCATCATGCCTTTGGGGAATCAGGTATGGCACTGTCCAGACATCGCAAAGCTCTTTCCTGTTCAAAACATTGTGGAAGTTGTTATAAATATGCTAACCTGAGCACCCCAAGTAGTACTGACTATGCCAGTTTAAGAAAGTGAAGGACCTCAGTACTTACAAATGACCCAGAGAATGACACCATCCAACTACCCGATTCTCAAAGTCATCAAAGTAGACATCAATAACTGGTGTGGAAAGAGGACAGACAAAGCAAACACTATATATATATATATATATATATATATATACTATATATATATATATATATTTACAAATATATATTTAGGGAATGTACAGCACTCTCTCCACATTCAAAGGCATGACTGAGGTGCCCTTGAGCAAGGCACCAAACCCCAACTGCTTCCTGGGTGCTGCAGCATAAATGGCTGCCCACTGCTCTGGGTGTGTGTTCATGGGGTATAGTGTACTTTGGATGGGTTAAAAAAACACCAGAGTTTTTTGTTGGACACCAGAGTCCATTGCTTTGGTTTTGCAAGCTTGGAAATCCTCTCATTATAGCAAAACATTCATGAGATTGTAATTAACTAAGAGGAGGAACAGCTTTTTAATGATTATAAAGGGAGTGCTCTTTGTGTGCTTTCAAGGCTATATATAATCTATTCAGAATTGACAGGTATTGTGCATGTTTATATGCTATTCAAATTTCACACTTTCCTAAAGATATGTTACTTTGTACACCTTCATATTACAGTCCTGCAAAGAGTACAGAAAATGTACTCATTGCTGTCCTGTGGCAAAACATGAGGGCAGCTGCATTTTTGATCAAACATATAATGGTGAGTGAGCTTGACCTACACACGTCAGTGAATGATGAGATATTTTCATAAATAAAATGATCCTGCCAAAAAAATTGCATGAAAACTTATGTCTGTTCCATCTGTATCGTCTGTATCACTCTGCGTGTGTGTGTGAGACAAAGCGACAGCGAGTCGTGCACCTTCACACTAGAGTCTATGGTACGTCAAATACAGGTGCGTTGCACATTCATTGAGATGAACTGAAAAATAGCACAGATGTGACAGATTGTTTGAGGGAGAGTGAAACTCTGAAGCGCTCAGTCAGTGTTTTGCGATTGAAAATATATCTGTGCTAAACTTATACTTAGCCTCCAACTCACACACTGGTGAGAAAAATCTGACAATTTATTAGCCATTGGCTAATTTTAGACATCATTTAGTCACCCAGAGTGAAGATTTAGTCGCATATGCAAGTGATTTTACTCGCAACGTAGAGGGTTTGTCAAGTGAGTGGGTGAACTGCAAGCACTGTCAGTCAGTGCATCCCGTCTTGAGTTTGGGCCTTGGTTAAATATTTAATTTTAATCTTACCCCTGTCAGTATATGAGCAGGTTGATCCTGGATGTTGTCATCTTCGATCGTGACGACCGTAACATGAGGTTTTTTTCCTCCCGCTTTCATTGTGATCTGTAAACCCTTGCTTCCCAATTAATCTTGTGTTACCGCACATATTTATTTTAATCTTTTATATACCCCTTCATGGCATATTTTAATCCCACTTAAATGCTTCCTCAACAAAAGGTTGTGCCTCTGTTTTTTTTTTTTTTTTTTTTTTGTTTTTTTTTTTTTTTTTTTTTTTTCCCTCCTTTTTTTTTTTTTTTTTTTTTTTCTGTTTCCAAGATTTATCAAAACATCTCGGGCCAAGGTTTTCCACACGACAGCGGGCCTTGTCTGTGTTCCGAAAGCCTATCAGCTGATTTGCTGCCGTCATGTAACGGTTTAATGATCTACAACAAACAGAACTGAGTTTTGATGATACACTAAACAATATTTATTATTGCGTAAATATAATTTTCGTTAGCAATAAAGTTTAGTCAAAAAACACGTTTACACACAAACTGCACCAAATGCAACTTTCAGACTTCCACCTCTGCAGTTTTATGTTAAATATATCCCAAACTTCCCAGAAGGGAACGCACAGGATTGTGGAGACCAATGGCAAGCAAGAAGGATACACTATGCTGCCTTCAAAATTCATTAAAGGACCCTCCCGATACAGGAGTGAACTACCATGATGCCTTCATGCCCTTGAAATTCTGCCTCCAAAACACATTTTACTAAGCTTGTCTCATGCAATCGATTGTAAGGCAGTGAGAAACTGTTTTTGGTTTGACAGGCAGTACTAAAGGGGCGGAGGCTTTACCGATCTGTCAATGGCGAGCATGTCAGATAATAAAACAATGGTAGATGCAATGGATGTAGTGTCGTATGCATGGTAATTGTGTAAAAAGGAAGTAAATTATTATTTTTTATGTCTCGAATAAAATTGGGTTCATTGCTTATTGTCAGTTGCCATGGCAAGCCTGGGAATATCCCATTAGCTCCACCTCACCTCAGGCAGACAGTAGCTGGCATCACAGACGCCTCAGCAAGCAACCACCCTCTTTTGACCTTCTGGTGTTTTATTAAAATCAGATTCCTCTGGTGTGTCTTAGTCTGTTTGTGTGTATGAGAGCGAAGAGAGGATGAGAGAGAGAAGTCAAGAGAGGAGCATATACACAACGCGCGTGAAAGACTTAGTTCAGTTGTTTTCCCCTTCACCTCCCCCATTACTACCCTCTATCCAACAGCTAGAACAGGATAAAGAATTGAGATTACTGGAGGTTGTGGTGAAATCGTGAAGCTGTGAGCTTTCCATGGGTTATTTTAAAAAAAAATTTTTGTTGTGAAAAAGATTTTCCCATTTTCCTATTCATATAATGGGGTGTGTTCAGTGCATAAAAAAATCATATTTATAATAGCATATATATTATAGTAATGTAATCAAATTTAGGAAAGAACTAGATGGAGGTGACCGAATCGGAGCTGCCAAAGTGAAAGCAGACAGAGACAAAAATCCCCCAAAGAAAAAAAATTTTGAAAAAAAAAAAAAAACAAAAACCCCTTTGAATAAAACAGAAAAGACAAAGTGAAGTTGAAACATTCCTTCAAATAGATAAAATTACCTGACACACAAGTAATTAACAGGTGTACTAATAATGTTTTTTCCGCTCTGGTTCTTTCCTGTACTGGTATATCCCTACTTGTCCACCTAAATAGTCTACTTAAATGATTGATGAGCAGTGCATTGGAATTGCGTGCTTGGCTTGCATTGTTTGTTCCTTATCTGTTGTCAACAATAACAATCAAAAAAACTGGTCCCAGTTGGTTGAGGACTCAGGCTTTGTGTCACAATTATGTACTTTTGTGTTTCTCTTTCCCCGTTGTCCTGTTTAGTTTTGTTTCCTTTGACCTAGTTTCTGGTAATTATTTTGCCAGCTGAATGTAACCTAAAACTATAAATACAGATAGTACACACTGAGCTATTGACAGTCTTTTATAATAAAGGTCATGAAATGTTCAGTTTTATTCTTCTGTGGATTAATTGGTGAGAGACGATGTTGAAGCTTGCATCTTGGCTGAATTAATGATTTAATTGCCTTATTTACTAATTAGCAGATTATGTGAGTATCACAAGAGACTCCAACAGTTACCAAGTCGACCACCTCGCTGGCTCTTTTCCTCTTTTCCTCTCTTCTATCTCTTCCATTTTATTCTGTCTCCCCTGACATCTTAATCACATCCCCGTCAATCTCTCTCAGATCCTCCCTACACCACTGCAGATATCTGTCACGCTACTATAAGATGCTTTGACATAGACGGATTATTGTCCCTGTCCATGAGATCAAATCTATGCGGCACAAAAAAGAGCTCAGATCACGAGGTTTATTGCTGTAGCATACTTCAGATGCTATAAATAAATGTTGGGGTTAGTGAATTAGAATTAGAAATCATTTAAATTCTAGTTCAAGACCATGCTGAATGCCCTATTTTGGATGCAATTATGAGTTGTCATTAAATTGTTACACATTAACAATGATTCAAGGATTCAGTTCTTCCTAACCCCTTGACGGTTTAAAATACCAACAATGCATCCATCTTACACCATCAGTCTCAGGTGGATAAGTCACATACAGTAAATAATTTCCATTTTTTAGAATTTAGAAATTATTTTGTGTCTGTCTAGTGGTAACTTTTGCTTTTTTTGTTTTCAGTGCATATTTCCCAGTTTCTTTTCACTACATAACCGAAAGAGTATTTTAATTAAAAAAACAAAATGCCAGATATATAAACGTGATTCAGCTCAAAGCAGGCGTGCCTGGGGTGAAGTGGAGGATTAAAGTTGGTTATATTGGAGTGATAGAGGATGATGGAGGGAGGGAGGAGGGAGGGAGGGAAGGGATGGCAGCCCCATACATCACTGAGAATCATACACACCCTGTGGCATTTGCCCAGAGTATAGAGTCATCAGCGCCTTGCGCTCCTCCCCGATCCAACACATTTTGGTTCCATTTATGTTTGAAACTGCGTTGAGATAATAACTTTTCCTCTCACACATCTGGCCCTGGACATCAGTGTGCATGTGTCAGCAGTGGATTAGTGAGTGATCTCCTCCTTCTGTCTTCTAATGTGTCTAATGAGTGTGTTACTTAGTCATTAACTGGCACATAAGCCTGTTCTATTCCTTATGAATCTCATAGATTTTTTGTGATTGGAAGATTTCTGTCTTTGTCTTTGTTTGTAATCCTTTGGGATATCATTTGCCATGTACTGACATGTGCAAGTTTTGTTAGAGATCACGCACATCAACATGATTTTATTCAGCATCTTTTTCTACAATTTCTTTGTGGCTGGGGTTGAGATAACCGACTCAATCAACTCTTGATGGTCATTGACTTCTAACTGCCTGAATAGATTAACAATGAAGAACGGAATCATTATGCATTAATAATCACATGTTCCTCTATGGATCACTAACTTTCTCTCTTTTGCTCTGATTTGTCCACTCTGTTCTATTTTCAAGTTACCTAAGTATGTTCTAAATTGTTGATACTCTTCTTACCAAACGTGGGACATGCTGCTCTTTAATGCATTTTTTTTGTAGTGTGGGAGACTGCATAATGTTTGAGGCACCAGGCAGTCGGTAGGTGGTTTTGCCTACATAGCCTTCCAGGATAATAAAACCTGAAGTTTGACATTGTGAGAACAAACCACATTTTCCACCATAAACAAAAAAAAAAACAAAAAAATATAATTAAATATCTTAATTTTAAAAAAAAATATTTTTGTGAGGGCTCAGGCCTGTGAGTGTGATAAACATTTTAATTTTTAATTGGCGCCTGTTGTTGTGTCTGTTCAGACCAAACATGAACATTCACATGCTGTCAATGTGACGGGGAGTGTTTCTAATCTACTAAGAAAGCTGAACAACCAATAAGATTTGCACTTTTTGACATGCACAAAGAGATGATTGCAGTTTACATAACAATACGGCATGGTGGTGCTCACAAACATATTTTGCAGAAAAACAATGAATAAACTAATGAGGAATCTGAGAAGAGATGATGCCAACCCTCAGAGGACCTCAGATGATGCTAACCCTGAAACAAACATACAGAACTACCAAATTTTTGTTATAAGTTTGATTGCATCATATAATAACGTTCCGTTAATAGTATTCATCATCTGTTGTATACGTCTTTGATTTTTTCCAAACATTTCTGCCGTATGCACATAAACTGACAGTCATCACTGATAAGCTACAACTAAATATTGTAGAAACTTAATTTTCTGTAAAGTTGCTTTACAATGATTTGTATGGTAAAAAGCGCTATACAAATAAACTCGAATTGAATGGAATTGAATCTGTAACTGACAGTGGAGATGGATATTGAGCAGCTCTTGTCTTCAGTGGTTGCTTGATCCCCAAGCAATACAAAGTATAAGATTAGGATTTGAATAAAAAGTATTGAACAGCTTTTTTGAAAAAACATAAATACTACTTGGCTTCTTTTATTCCTCTTTGTGACAAGTATCAGAAACTGAATTTTGCACAGTGCTGCTTTTTATACCAGAGTGTTTTCTATATGCGCCATACACCATCAGAGAGTGATTCTGTATTTTCATTCAGCCTATCTGTCGTTACATGCAGAAATCAGACTCAGTTGTTTGTCTTTGTGTGCACAGGTTGTTAAGGTCAGTAGTATGGGTTAGGTGTTGCATGGCAGAATCTTGTGCAAAATATTTAGTAGCCGACAATAATAACATTATAAATTGATGTGATCTCTTGAAGCTCAGACTCTATATCTGCACTGGCTGTGCATGTCCCAGATTTTGTATCTTCAAATGAGAATGCTACCATGCTCCACAACTCCACTGTCCAATTTATGTGAAGTGCAATGCCTCAAGCATAATGAGCTGCTGAACAGTCTGTGGAAAGTGCTGCAATAGTGTAAACCAGGCTTAAATGAACATTAGAAGTCAACTGCACACTGAGCACTTCCCATGATTGTTCTGAGTTTAGTTATGAAACTACTCTTCATCCCATTCTGTGTACTTCTATGTGAGACTAGAAGAAGTGTGTCCCAAAGCATAATATTCTGAAAAGAGGCAAATGTCAAAAGTCCCCAGATGGTCTACTGTTCATGGTACATTTTCAAAGTGACCCATGGACTGACAGATAAATGTGCTACTTCTTCTTCTCCAATATGGTAGGAAGAATTGTCTGAGCATTGTAAATTTAGTGAAATAAAACTTGAAAAGACAGATCAATTGTTCCCAGCTCATCATGCCTTTGGGGGAATCAGGTATGGCACTGGGACTCAGACATCGCAAAGCTCTTTCCTGTTCAAAACATTGTGGAAGTTGTTATAAATATGCTAACCTGAGCACCCCAAGTAGTACTGACTATGCCAGTTTAAGAAAGTGAAGGACCTCAGTACTTACAAATGACCCAGAGAATGACACCATCCAACTACCCGATTCTCAAAGTCATCAAAAAGTAGACATCAATAACTGGTTGTGGAAAGAGGACAGACAAAGCAAAACACTATATATATATATATATATATATATATTATATATACTATATATATATATATTTACAAATATATATTTAGGGAATGTACAGCACTCTCTCCACATTCAAAGGCATGACTGAGGTGCCCTTGAGCAAGGCACCAAACCCCCAACTGCTTCCTGGGTGCTGCAGCATAAATGGCTGCCCACTGCTCTGGGTGTGTGTTCATGGTGTATGTGTACTTTGGATGGGTTAAAAAACACCAGAGTTTTTTGTTGGACACCAGAGTCCATTGCTTTGGTTTTGCAAGCTTGGAAATCCTCTCATTATAGCAAAACATTCATGAGATTGTAATTAACTAAGAGGAGGAACAGCTTTTTAATGATTATAAAGGGAGTGCTCTTTGTGTGCTTTCAAGGCTATATATAATCTATTCAGAATTGACAGGTATTGTGCATGTTATATGCTATTCAATTTCACACTTTCCTAAAGATATGTTACTTTGTACACCTTCATATTACAGTCCTGCAAAGAGTACAGAAAATGTACTCATTGCTGTCCTGTGGCAAAACATGAGGGCAGCTGCATTTTTGATCAAACATATAATGGTGAGTGAGCTTGACCTACACACGTCAGTGAATGATGAGATATTTTCATAAATAAAATGATCCTGCCAAAAAAATTGCATGAAAACTTATGTCTGTTCCATCTGTATCGTCTGTATCACTCTGCGTGTGTGTGTGAGACAAAGCGACAGCGAGTCGTGCACCTTCACACTAGAGTCTATGGTACGGTCAAATACAGGTGCGTTGCACATTCATTGAGATGAACTGAAAAATAGCACAGATGTGACAGATTGTTTGAGGGAGAGTGAAACTCTGAAGCGCTCAGTCAGTGTTTTGCGATTGAAAATATATCTGTGCTAAACTTATACTTAGCCTCCAACTCACACACTGGTGAGAAAAATCTGACAATTTATTAGCCATTGGCTAATTTTAGACATCATTTAGTCACCCAGAGTGAAGATTTAGTCGCATATGCAAGTGATTTACTCGCAACGTAGAGGGTTGTCAAGTGAGTGGGTGAACTGCAAGCACTGTCAGTCAGTGCATCCCGTCTTGAGTTTGGGCCTAACAACTGTAGAGCTATGTGCCAAAAGTGCTCTCCACTCCGTTGAGAGCACAAGTCATCACCCTACTAATGCCCCACAATCCAGATGGTGAGCAAGTGGTTGCCCGCAACAGAAAAAAGCTCTACCTCTCTTAGTTCTCATTCAACATATTAAGATTAGATCTCAGAATTAACTGTAACAGAATCAATATTACAACTACAAACCCGATTCCAAAAAAGTTGGGACACTGTACAAATTGTGAATAAAAACAGAATGCAATGATGTGGAAGTTTCAAATTTCAATATTTTATTCAGAATACAACATAGATGAATGTATCAAATGTTTAAACTGAAAAAAATTATAATTTTAAGGGAAAATAAGTTGATTTTAAATTTCATGGCATCAACACATCTCAAACAAGTTGGGACAAGGCCATGTTTACCACTGTGTGGCATACCCTTTTCTTTTTATAACAGTCTGCAAACGTCTGTGGACTGAGGAGACAAGTTGCTCAAGTTTAGGAATAGGAATGTTGTCCCATTCTTGTCTAATACAGGCTTCTAGTTGCTCAACTGTCTTAGGTCTTCTTTCTCGCATCTTCCTCTTTATGATGCGCCAAATGGTTTCTATGTTTGAAAGATCTGGACTGCAGGCTGGTCATTTCAGTACCCGGATCCTTCTTCTACACAGCCATGATGTTGTAATTGATGCAGTTTGTGGTCTGGAATTGTCATGATGGAAACTGCAAGGTCTTCCCTGAAAGAGACGACGTCTGAATGGGAGCATATGTTGTTCTAGAACTTGGATATACCTTTCAGTATTGATGGTGCCTTTCCAGATGTGTAAGCTGCCCATGCCACATGCACTCATGCAACCCCATACCATCAGAGATGCAGGCTTCTGAACTGAGAGCTGATAACAACTTGGGTTGTCCTTGTTCTCTTTGGTCCGCATGACATGGCGTCCCAGTTTTTCAAAAAGAACTTCAAATTTTGATGCGTCTGACCACAGAACAGTTTTCATCTTTGCCACAGTCCATTTTAAATGAGCCTTGGCCCAGAGAAAACACCTGTGCTTCTGGATCATGTTTAGATATGGCTTCTTTTTTGACCTATAGAATTTTAGCTGGCAATGGTGAATGACACGGTGGATGGTGTTCACCGACAATGTTTTCTGGAAATCTTCCTGAGCCCATGTTGTGATTTCCATTACAGTAGCATTCCTGTATGTGATGCAGTGCTGTCTAAGGGCCCGAAGATCACAGGCATCCAGTATGGTTTTCCGGCCTTGACCCTTACGCACAGAGATTGTTCCAGATTCTCTGAATCTTTGGATGTTATTATGCACTGTAGATGATGATAACTTCAAACTCTTTGCAGTTTTTCTCTGAGAAACTCCTTTCTGATATTGCTCCACTATTTTTTGCCTCAGCATTGGGGGAATTGGTGATCCTCTGCCCATCTTGACTTCTGAGAGTTTTTGCCTCTGTGTTGGGGTATTTTTATACCCAATCATGTTGCCAATTGACCTAATAAGTTGCAAATTGGTCCTCCAGCTGTTCCTTATATGTACATTTAACTTTCTCCGGCCTCTTATTGCTACCTGTCCCAACTTTTTTGGAATGTGTAGCTCTCATGAAGTCTCACTTTCAACATTTGATATGTTATCTATATTCTATTGTGAATAAAGTATAAGTTTATGAGATTTGTAAATTATTCCATTCCTTTTTTACTCACAATTTGTACAGTATCCCAACTTTTTTGGAATCGGTTTTTGTATTTCATCTGTTCGTCCACTGGCAGAATGATCATTTATCAATTCTAGGAAAGATTATCTTCCTGGCCAAGAAAGAATAGCTTTCCTACTCAAACAGTACTAGCAGTAACTTAGCATGTAGCAAGATCAGTCTTCAGGGACTCCGAAATGTGAGAAGCACACACCGACATTCAGTTATAAATATAAGGAATTTAATTAATGAAACTACAGCTAACACACAACTAAACTAAGCAAAACACATACATACAGAAAGAAGAAAATTAAGGAAAGAGAGAGAGAGAGAGAAAGAGAGAGAAACAAAAGAATGGCAGTTTTTAACATCATTAACCCCAAATCTAATGAGAATCATCAGAAAATCAAAATCAACTTAAAAAAGGGACCCAAACTTAGATACACATCTAAATATTTGGAAACGGTTACTTGCATTGGCATTGCTTAACAACAGTCCGGATGCTGTAGACAAGTTGGTTCTTGATGAGTTTGTTAGAAATTGTCTCCCTTTACAACCCATTTGCATGTTTATTGCTGGTCTGAAAGATCTGTACAATATTAAGCCAATGTTTGGTAAAAAGAATATGTTGCTTATGTGGAAGTTATGGTGACATCCCATACACCATCAATCTGGGAATCAGAAGACAGTCATTTTGATGCCTAACATGGAAAACATTAGGGCAGTGATGCATTCATACATCTAAATCCAAGTATTTGGAGCCCTACTACATTACTACTTAGTTATAACTAAGCTACTATAACCTATGAACATGCATACAACACAGAAATACACTATATACACTTTGGGATAGTTGTATTATGGCTAGATGGAGCCAATGTCCTTTCCTATGTGTATTGTGTATTGTTGCCTCTAGATTTAATTACAATAAGGGAGGAGGTCAAGTTTATGATGCCTAAAACTTGATTGAACATCCTGATTACACCAAAATGTTATAATCTTAAAACAATCTGGTATATGACAGAGGATTAAGAAGGTCTTTATGATAGGAATAGCTCGGTCATTAAGAGTTTTATAAACAAACTACAAAATTTTAAACTGACTGAGGAAGACCCAAATACACTGAATTACAATAATCTAAACATGAGATAATAAACGCATGAATAACCTTATCCAAGTCTTGAAAAAACAAAAGTGGTTTAAGTTTGGAAATAATCTGTAATTAATAAAAATTGTTATTTACAACATAATTGATTTGTTTGGATAAACATCATTATGAGTCCAGAATAACACCAAGGTTCCTAACCTGGGAGGAAATTGAAGGGAAATGATCCTCCCAATCCCGCGCCATTACAACATCCAATGGGGAGGTGTTCTCTCTGGGGGTCTCTAGGGACAGGGTTACTGGATGGAAGACCTCCATTGTGCTGCCCATTCCGGGACCCACAGCGGAGTAGGGAGCTCGGGGATCCATGGTGGAGCAGGGAGCTCGGGGAGCCATGGCAGATTAGGGAACTCGGGATGCCATGGCGGATCAGGAAGCTTTGTGGGCTATACTTTGGAACAAGGGCCCTCCGTAGGCTATACTCGGGAACAGGGGCCCTCCGTGGGCTATACTCAGGAACTGAAATCCTCCGTGGGCTATACTCGGGAACTGGAGCTCACTCTGGGCTGGATTCAGGGACTGGGAAGCCCTTACTGGAGGGTGCTCTGGAGGAGCAGGCACATCAAGGCATTTTTGAGGAGCTGGCACTTTATACACTGGGGCGCATTCAGGGGTGGAAGCCGACACTGGAGTGCGCTCTGGGGCTGGAGCCGACCACCTTCTCCTCCTTAGATTCCTCCTTTGGTTCGGGATGAAAGGTTGTGGTTGGTAGGCTTGAGTGAGCCGTGGCCAGTGGGCTTGAGATCGGCGTGGCCGGTAGGCTGGAGAGAGGAACTGACTGACACTTTGTAAGTGGAGAGGTTTATGTTATGCAGTCCTCAGAATGAACAACTTTGGTCTCATTATTGGCTCGTGCCTACAGGAGCCTTTAGTATGAGTGCTCCAGGGCTGGGCTCACAGAGTGGCTTTATTCTGCACTTGATTATAGCATGGGGCTATTGGACACATTCCCAATAAGCGTGTCAATGCAATGGAAGGGACCATTTTAAAGGGAATGCTCTGGCTACTAATGTAACCTTGGTTCCCCGACATAAGGGAATGAGCATTGTGTAGGCTCCCATGTTATAAGGCTGCATGTAAATCAAAAGATTCTGATGAAATGGCTCTAAGAGCTGACTTATATAGAAGTCGGCTTCTCCCCTTTTGTAGGATTGAAGCACCATTGGTTCATGCAGCTAGACGAATGTAAACAAATTAGGCTGCAGTATCAGAATAAACAGGAGTTTCCTCCATAAGCTTGTCAACCCAAAGCTCATTATCACAGAGAACCAAGGTTACGTTAGTAACCAGATCGTTTCTATCCCATTACCCTACCCTTACCCCTAAATCTACCCCTCAAACAAAACATTCTGCATTTTTTAACCCCAGTGTTTGCCTTTTAAACAGAGTCATAACAGCAAACCATTTTAATGCTTAAAAGGACATTGTTGATTTGGGCAAGCCTCTATCCATAGTCTACTGATGACAGAGGTGAGAGAACATTTTCTATTTTTTTTTTTTTTTTTTTGCTTAGGGGAAGAAGAAGAGAGAGAGAGAACAAGTAAAAAGGGGTTAAAACCCTTCAAGCAAGAAACATCCACCTACACAGATTTTTAAAGTTTTCTGTAGCAGCGTGTGTGTATGTGTGTGTGTGTGTGTGTGTGTGTTTATAAAGGAGACAAAGCCCATGACTCATTTGTAATCACTCATTATCTCATCAGAAGCTGCTAAATCAAACCATGATGCTGTCTCCAACTCCGCAAACCCTGAGAATATGCAATGCTTAACGGTGAGTGCCAACTTTCCCTGCAAGCTTTTTTTTTCTGTTGTGTGTGGCTTATGATCTGGAACTCACTATAGAATATTTTGTCATTATTGTTATTTATTTGTTGTGTGGTGATGTTAAGAGCTTATCTTTTTACATTTGTTGATTGTCACCATTCTTCAGATTTGTGTGTCAGGTTTTGAGGTCTAAGTACAACATTTTAAAATAATATCCCAGATATCTTTGCTTTGTAAGATGATTGCTTCTTCAGAAACAAAGTAGCATAGTTTACTTTGTGCCATTTAAAACTGTATACGTTGTTACCAAATTGGTAGAATTAATTTGTTCTGCTAAGTTTATTTTATAATAAACAAAGTAGTTGCTTTGATGAATTTATTGGCTGAATGAAGCATTTTGAGTTTATTTTTGACAAAATATTGTACTTTTTACTTAGGACATACATTTAACTTATGACAAAAATTAAAACAATAGCCAAAATAATTTAAAATACTAAATGCATCATGTTGCCTTTATTTTTAATTTTTTTTTAATTCTAAACAAATCCTCTTTTACAAAGCACAAATCTATCAATGGGGTTACCTGTGGTTGTAGGTCCATGCATCTTTTCGAGTGCCTGTTTTGAACAAATTAAACTAAAGTGTACATGCCGAATACAGGTAAACAGAGTGTACTCTTGTAAAAGCCTGTCACTCTCTGTTGCATAATTTAAAAGATATAGCTCACCTCAAATGAAAATTGTGTAATTTACAAGTATGCTTTTCCAAAATTTTCTAAATAGTTTTTTTTTCTCCTGTGGAACACAGATGGATACATTCACACTGCTATTTTTGACTATGAAACGTACAAAACAAAAAAGCACCGTAAAGGAGGTCTATATGACTTGTTTGTTGCATGTTTTCTGAAGCAATAGTGACTTCGAGTGAGGAAGTGGTTGGGTCAGATAAGCTGTTCTTGGATCTGTCTAATTGAATAATATATTTAAGTTAGGACAAGTCTCAGAGTAGATTTAAAGAGGATTTAAAGAGAAGATAATGACAGTGGAGGAGGTGCTGCTGCCTAACATGGGTCAATACATCACACTTGAGACATGGGAGACATGCTGCAGATAAAGCACAACTAAAACACTGATAAACACAATACTGCACTGCTGAGCCAGTTGTGGGGGTGAGTACCAGTATCTAATGTTTTGTCATGAGGGTATGAGATTCTGATTGGGTTATATACCTACAGCCTGCCCATGTACATTTTCCTAACTCAAAAATGGGTAAACTTCAGAATGAAAAACTACTTTAGTTTTATTGTGCTCCAACATGCATCAGGCAATGATTAATATGGTTGCATTTTTATACCGTTTTCTCATTTTATTTGCAATTATATCACAGTCTGTTTTCAAGTTTAGTAACTTGCTGTTTCAGGAAAGTTTTGGAGTTCTACTCAAAAGGTCCCACTGAATGATCCATTGATTGTTATAGTGTTTTGTCTATCAAATATTGAGGTGTGTGTGTGTTACTCAGTCTCCCGTTCCCAAAATATTTGCTGTAAAGTTTTGTCTCACTGATTATATATTCTATAATAGTATAATTGTATATTCTATAATGTATGTAAATGTAAAATTCTATAATGTACAGTATATAATTGAATAATATTAACATACATTCAGCATAACATTTAACATTAATTTCCACCAGGTGTTTCGGTCAATGCGACAACCATACCATTTGGCATAAATTTAGATCAAGACACATGCCTGCTTTTGCAAAATCTACATTGCGATCTGGTCAGTTCCTACAAATTGAATAATATAAGCAATAAGCCCTAAGAAGCCATGGTTGATAGTGTATTCATAACAACTACAGGGCATTGCTAGGAATTGACAACATATCTAGAGAAAGTTGAGCATAATATGCTACAAATAAAAACATGCAAACTAACTTAAATGACATCATTAAAAGGGATAGTTAACACAAAAATTTAATTTCAGTCTCTTCATTTACCTGATGTTGTTCCAAACCTGTATGAATTTCTTTATCCTGCTGATCAGAAAATAATATATATATATATATATATATATGTATATAAATAAATATTTTTTTTCCCCTTCCATACTATGAAAATCAACTTAAACAGGTTTGAAATGACATAGGGGTGAGTAAATAAAGACAGAATTTTCAATTTTGGATTAACTATCCCTTTAACTTACCATACGTTGTTGATGTAGTTTGCGTCACGGAGACGAACCCTGTGATTCACACACGCATCCACCCACTCATTTACACTGATTACACTACATTACCATTAAGCCCCGTCCTTGGACTCTGATCACCGTCACAGCTGCAACCCATCAGGACTGGTGCTTATAAGCTGGAGTATCACATCAGTTCAATGCGAAGTCTTGATTTGCTGTGTCTGTCATTTCTGAGCGTTATGACCCGGTTTTGGTTTCCTGTTGCTGATCTTGTCTGTTATCGTCTACGTACCTCCGCTGCCTACCTACCGACCCTTGCTTGTTTACTGGACATTGATTCTCTGCCTGTGACCCTGACATTCTGCCTGTCCCCTCTTTACGTCTCTGCTCTTACTGCGTTGTTGAAACTGCTGTTACTGACCATTGCCTGTACGACTACGAGTTTCTTAATAAAGCCTGCACATGGATCCCACTTCGAGTTCTGGTTCATTACAGATTGTCTGATTCGGATGGAGATAAAAGGCCAGTTGATTGGACAGCAGGAATGAGATCTGGAGAGAGATCTGCAGTCAGGTCACAGCTGATTCTTTGGCTGCTCAAAGATCAATCACCATAGACTCTTTTGTTTCTTTTGCTGGCATCTTTGTGTTTGTGCATATGTTGAATGATAACATTGCATACCCCCTGACTGTTCTCATCCTGGACGATGTAAAAAATGATTCTGAAAAAAAAAAAAACCTTGTTGAAAGTGATACATTTTGGGTCTTTTAACAGACAGCAGGATTGGCTCATAATTGATATACAGGTCCTTCTCAAAAAATTAGCATATTGTGAAAAAGTTCATTATTTTCCATAATGTAATGATAAAAATTAAACTTTCATATATTTTAGATTCATTGCACACCAACTGAAATATTTCAGGTCTTTTATTGTTTTAATACTGATGATTTTGGCATACAGCTCATGAAAACCCAAAATTCCTATCTCAAAAAATTAGCATATTTCATCCGACCAATAAAAGAAAAGTGTTTTTAATACAAAAAAAGTCAACCTTCAAATAATATGTTGAGTTATGCACTCAATACTTGGTCGGGAATCCTTTTGCAGAAATGACTGCTTCAATGCGGCGTGGCATGGAGGCAATCAGCCTGTGGCACTGCTGAGGTGTTATGGAGGCCCAGGATGCTTCGATAGCGGCCTTAAGCTCATCCAGAGTGTTGGGTCTTGCGTCTCTCAACTTTCTCTTCACAATATCCCACAGATTCTCTATGGGTTCAGGTCAGGAGAGCTGGCAGGCCAATTGAACACAGTAATACCATGGTCAGTAAACCATTTACCAGGTGCCAGGTCGTGCTGAAAAACGAAATCTTCATCTCCATAAAGCTTTTCAGCAGATGGAAGCATGAAGTGCTCCAAAATCTCCTGATAGCTAGCTGCATTGACCCTGCCCTTGATAAAACACAGTGGACCAACACCAGCAGCTGACATGGCACCCGCCTGTGCACGGTGGCTCTGGATGTTTCTACTCCAGACTCAGTCCACTGCTTCCGCAGGTCCCCCAAGGTCTGGAATCGGTCCTTCTCCACAATCTTCCTCACGGTCCGGTCACCTCTTCTCGTTGTGCAGCATTTTTTGTTACACTTTTTCCTTCCCACAGACTTCCCACTGAGGTGCCTTGATACAGCACTCTGGGAACAGCCTATTCGTTCAGAAATTTCTTTCTGTGTCTTACCCTCTCGCTTGAGGGTGTCAATGATGGCCTTCTGGGTTAACCTCTTACCCATGATTGCGGTTTTGAATAATGAACCAGGCTGGGAGTTTTTAAAAGCCTCAGGAATCTTTTGCAGGTGTTTAGAGTTAATTAGTTGATTCAGATGATTAGGTTAATAGCTCGTTTAGAGAACCTTTTCATGATATGCTAATTTTTTGAGATAGGAATTTTGGGTTTTCATGAGCTGTATGCCAAAATCATCAGTATAAAAACAATAAAAGACCTGAAATATTTCAGTTGGTGTGCAATGAATCTAAAATATATGAAAGTTTAATTTTTATCATTACATTATGGAAAATAATGAACTTTTTCACAATATTCTAATTTTTTGAGAAGGACCTGTAATTGTTAAATCCTGCAGCCAACATAACTGCTGTAACCAACAACTGCTTTAAAGGGTTCACATTTCCTGTTTTTCACAACACATTTTTGAAAGACAGGCTTGAGTGAATCTCATGCAGCACTGCTCTTCTGAACTTGAATGAAATGATCACTTTAGTGCCCCATAATACACAACCCTGTTCCACTGATAATTAAACTCGCTTAAGCCTTATTCAGATAGTAATGGTTTCTCATGGAGACATAAGCTATTTGCAACATTTACAGGGATTAGTCTATGATTTTTATTGCTGTCCAAATCCAGAATGTTGGTGTTTTTCTCCCACCACCCGCATAAAAATCCCTGGCAGAATTACCTAATGTTTTTTGACAAACACCAAGATTGTGTGGTAATTTATTTGCGGTCCGACTCCACATCTCTAAATTTACAAGAAGAGATCAATTTAAAAATGTATTGTTTAAATCTGTCACGATAAGGGGTTTTGTCTTTGTTATCTCTGGACTCCATTCCCCATAAACCCCTGCCTAGGAACTCATTATTGCACCACACCTGTTTCCTATCAGTGACACTATAAAGTGTGCACTCATTCTCACACACATTGCTGATTATTGTTTAGCCTGTACCATGTTCCTAATCTCCGTGTTTCCTTGCCTTCTTGTTTTTGACCTTGGACAGTTTATCGGATTACTCTTTTTTTTTTTGTCCTGGATTGAACCTATTTGCACCTGTTTTGACCCATGCCTGTTTTTGACCACTCTTTAATAAAAGCCTGCAGATGGATCCACGAGTCAAGCCATGTCTCGTTCTGAACATTACAAAATCCTTTTTGACCATTGTCGAGCACCGTATGGTCACTGTTGAGCTTCTCTATAATTTGCATGGATTTTAGATGTACACTTATTACTGAAATGCTGGAAAGAATTTACAAGAAAAATATTTCAGTACCGCTCCACCACAGCGAGTGGGAGCTGTTAAGAACAAAAAGAAAGAAAAGAAATGCACAAACATTTTAAACGGGCCGCAATTATGGCAACAAGAGGTATGCAATAAAATTTCAAAATATTATGTACAATTACATAAGCTAAATTAAATATGTAAACCAAACAGCTTTATTTTTATCTGGAAAGTAAGAGGTTGTGTTGTCTTATTTCTGCTAATTTCCACATTTAAATGACATAAAATATAAGACAAAAAAGCTATTTCAACTGTAGCATGTCTCATTTTCCAGTTTTAAAACAGGATATTTAAATAATCAAATAATAAATACTATATAATTTTCCTATTATTAAATTAAATATGAATTTATTGTTATTTGCGACTGACCACATGAGCAGTGCATTCCCAGGGTCACAGGATCACAGAACGATAAATCTGAATAAATCTTTGAGTTTATTACTGAGCTGCCATGTAAATTTATTTTTACAGACGTGCACATGAGAAACAAATACTGTCTGAATTGGACTTTAGAATAATACACTTAAATATTCGACTCATTCTGCCAAGCTTCCACAATATTTCCAAAAACTCTAGATAGTTTTTGGTCTGTTCTTGTTATCTGGGCAGGCTGCCTTGCATTAAGAGCAACTTCTTTTAATTTGGTTACACAGAAGAAAGTGTATTTTTGCTTCAGTTCCTGATTTGTGATCTCTGGCAAAGTAATACAATATACAGCAAGCCATTTGCGTTTACTCAGTACTCAGACTTTTGAAAAATTATGCAATCAAGACACTTATGCTTAACAGACAATGTCAGTAGGGGTTTATGATCCCACTGTAAACTGAACTATCTGCCCCAAAGATATTGGATTCTTAAGGTTTCTTTCCTGATTTGTTATCATATGAGATGTTGACCAAAGTGAGCTTTGTCACTGGCCAACAATTCTTTGCATTTGTTGAAAACATTTTATTCCAGCTCTAGAAAGAGACACTATTTCTCAAGCGCTTTTCATGAACGTGATTCGAGACCCCCCCCACCCCCTGCCAACACAGTTTTGCGTAGGGCCCCCAGAAGTCTAGGATCGGCACTGCATAACCCAATTAATATTTATGCATACACAAAATCCATTTTATTCATTTAGAAACATCTGGAGGGAGCATGATGAGCAAAACTCATCGCTCTCAAGGTGAATTAATTATTTTGAAACTTACCAAACTGCAAAAGTCAATGGCATGGAGAAAGCTCTCTGCATATCAGAGTGTGCTCTCTCGGTAGACTTTGGATAGAAAGCAAGCCGTACTGTGAAATGTACTTTGTGTATGCATTAGGAACTAGAGAAATTGTGTTCTGGTGGCATTATATAAAGTTTTTAACTCTCTAATTTCACTCTTTTGGGACAATACTGGATGTAGAGACTTTGTATGTGCAGCAGATGGTTGGGACAATTACTTTCCATCAAGGATCAACCTCCTCCCTCCAAGCAATAGTCAGTGGCTGCATCCAGAAGCTTAGGCAGCTGCTTTGTTGTCTTGCCGCCCTATCAGGCAATGACTTCACTGGTATGACATATGCAGTGCAACATTGTTGCTAGGTTGCCATTAGCTCTTCACTGCCATCTGGTGTGCTCACATTTACTTTTGATTTTATTCTATGCATAAATACAATAATGGTATTTGAAAACATTGAACATTGTTGAAATAGCCTGCTGAAGCCCTGCACACTAGAGGATAAGGCTTAGAATCCAAAACCTTCACCTTCCTTTTTAACAAACTTGCAAACTTGCTTAAATGAAATTCTATTTTATTATTATTATTATTATTATTATTATTATTATTATTATTATTATTATTATTGTTGTTGTTGTTGTTGTTGTTGTTGTTGTTAAAAAAAAATCTCTAGTGAGTTGAGGAGTCTTTTGGCCCTGTCCTCTGCAGTCGTCTGCCCGGTGTCTTATTTTCTAACATCTTCCTTTCTTCTCTGAAAAGGTCATTGAGGCTTCTCTTATTAGCCCTTTGTCTCTGACTTGGACCTGGCTCACTCTGCTCAACAAGGGATAAGGTAAAAGGACCTGACAGCTTTGGCTCTTCACAGGTGGAAGAGTGTCTCTGACATAAAGCCTTACTCATATGGGTGAATCAGGGTCATGATGCAGACTGTTGAAGAATTTTCCTGAGAAGCAGCAGTGAGAGACACCATGCAGTTAGGCCTAAATTTTTTAAAACACATGGATAATTAAACTTTAATTTAACAGAGGAAACATATTAATGTTTTAACACCAGAACAAGAGTACAACAAGAGCAAAAAAAACTAATAATTTTCAGTCTAGGCACTAAAAAAAGTGTCAGTATCTTAAAATAAGTTGAAATTACTGAGATTATCTCTTACACTTTTGTGTTCCAAGCAAGCAAATGCAAAACTGGTTATGAAAAAAAAAAAAAACAGTGGGTATAAAATAATCACATTTTGTTGCTTTGCAGCCTGAAATGAAGATGGACAAAGTTTTTGTTTTATCAAGCAGTATTTACTTCCAAGTGAAAGATATAACACCAACATGTCAGAAAAAACAAACAAAAAACAGAATCACTGAGTTGGAAAAAGGATCACCCCCCTCACTCAAGCATTACAAAGTGCAAGAGCTGAGTCTAAATCTTAAGTTCTCATTCTGCTAGATCTAGCTGCTGCATTCGACACTGTTAATCATCAAAATTCTTCTGTCCACCCTCTCATTGCTAGGCATCACCAGAACAGCACTCCACTTGTTTGATTCTTACCTCACAGGTAGGTCCTTCAGGGTGTCTTGGGGAGGAGAGGTATCCAAATTACATCAGCTGGTTACTGGGGTTCCTTAAGGATCAGGGCCCGTATTCACAGAACATCTTAAGGCTAAAAGTAGCCCCTAACTTGACGATTTAGGAAAAAATCTTAAAATAGTGGGCGTGTCAGTCCTAAATTTAGGACTCCTAAATTTTTGCTCTAAGAGTATTTCACAAAGCGTTTGATTATATCCTTAATATATAGCTGTTCTCGCATCCAGATTGGTTTTCTTTTATGTTTGCATGTCTTACTATCAGCCATGATTATTCTGCTAAATAAAAGACAGTTTATGTGCATATTACCTAAATTTTATTAGTCACTTAGTCGAAAAAAAAAAAAGAAATTCACATGAGGTGGCGAAATCACGCAGTCTGTGACGGACAAATAACAGCCAGTCTATGTGGTAATATAGTACATTGGGCAGGACATCCATATGCTCACCTAACATTCATTGACTTCAAATATGGCTTATTATCTGAGATATGTATGTAGTAGCAACTTTACATGGCAGCTCAATCTAATGTTAGCCTAGAAAAAAGTTAGCCACTGCGATCATTTTCTCTTAAAATACTTGAGACAAGAGTAATGCATCTTTTGTATCTTTAAAGACTCTACGTTTATTTGTGTGCACTCAGAATAGCAACGAAATGTTGCGCTTTTGTAAAATAATTAAAGCAAACATGAAGCGCTTTCTGCCATCTCAGACTCTGTGAACTTGAGTGCATCACTTCGAAACTCTGTGTATGCTTGCCTTATTATAGACATGAAAAATATATCTATAGAGAGTGAAACTTTTAAATTAACCAATTCAAACAGAAAACAAATATTCTCACATTATGTAATCCATATGAAAGATGCATACAGATGCTGCGGAGATGAGTCACTCTCGCAGACTTCATCTCTTAAAACGAAAACAGAAAGCACTAGTGTAACAATAAATTACGACATTACAATAAATTAAAACGTTAATGCAGTGTACTTACTGTTTTTCCCTAACAAATTCATAATTATTATATTTGCCGGTGCGCTGTGGCAAGCCTTTTTTGCATGTGCTTGAGCGGTTATTAGGCTATGTAGGCAATTAAAGGCTCATTATTATGATTTATATGGTTTACTAATAAAAGTGCGACTAACAGTCGACTAATGCTTAAAATGAACGACTTCTAGTTGACCAGGAAAATCTTTAGTCGAGGGCAGCCCTAATGCATATTGACTAATTGTTTAATAGAAGGATACAAATAAGAGGCTGACAATTAGCTGAATATATAGCCTACTTGTTTAATTAGTGACACTTAGCCTGCATTTTAAAATCTTTATTTGAATGTGGCAATTAACATTTTTATTTGAAAACCTTTATTTGAATATGGCAACATAATATTGCGCTCTACAATATATCTATGAATAAATCTCTGACAGAGACTATCAGCCAATTACTGTGTGCATAGTTAGTAAGTATACTGACATCATCCATATGAGGTCAATGAGGTCAACCCCGCCCTTACTCTTAGCTTAAGACTTCTGTCTATTCCTTAGTAAAAGTTTGTCTTAGCAGCTTTGTGAATAGGTTTTAAGAAAAAACGTAAATAGCTAAAAACTTTTACTGCTATTTAGGAGAACTCTTAGTGTTCTATGTGCTTTTAATAGCCTGGCCTCTCCTCGGCTCTGTGTTGTAATGTGCAGCTTTAAAAAGAACTGGAGGCCTCAATTTACGTTAAGTGAAACGAGGAGGCCTCATAATATATTTTGTCCAATGTCCAAATAGGATATGCAGCTTCACTATACACTGTACCCCTTTAATGTCTGCACATTCCATTCTCTTGCAGGCCTCCATACACACAGGAAAATACATAATTGTAATAGTAGAATAACTTAATACATAAATGGCTTTATTCACATTGATTATACTTGACTAACTCATATTTTGATTAATAAAAATCTTCTACATAAACTGGCTTCCAGTCACGGCTTGGATCAAGTTCAAGTCATTGGTGCTTGCCTACAGAACAGCCATGGACTCCACATCCTCCTACTTCCATTCTCTCTTACTTGTCTACATCCCCTTCAGCAGCCTGCGCTAGATAAATGAGTGACAGGCTTGTGGTCCCATCGCAGAGAGGTACAAAATCACTATCTAGGACATTTTCTTTCATTGCACCCTGTTGGTGGAATGACCTTCCTAACTCAACCCGGACAACCAAATCCCTGACAATCTTCAAGAAACAACTGAAAATACATCTCTTCCATGAGCATTTAACTGCCTCCTCATAAAAAGACAAACAAACAAACAAAAAACAAAACAAAAAATCAACAACAAAAAATTATATGCCTTCACTTGTTCTATTCTCTTATTATCCTTTATCCCGTCATGTCCTAGTTTTTACTATTTTAAACGATGACTGAAACCTTGTATAATGGGAACTTCTCATGTTTATTGCCATCTTATGGTAATTTGCTTGTTGTATTTCTCAACTATAAGTCGCTTTGGATAAAGTGTCTACCAAAGGAATAAATGTAAATGTGAAATTGACTTGTAAACTCAATCAGGTCTAGCTAATCACCTTCTCAGTGGCACACAAAGTCATCTGACTTTCAACAGTGATCAGCTGTGGTCATTTTGATTAGTTTAGCATGAAAAGAACTTTCCTGGAGCATTTCAGTTCTTGGTAGTGCAACTGAAGCAACCAATCAACTATGGGTAGCAAGGCACTGCCAAAAGATTGATAAAGTTGTGGATAGGCACAAGTCAGCAGATGGAAACTAAATAATTTCAAAGGCTTTATCAATGCCTATAAGCACAGTAAAGTCTACTGTGTATTAGTAAGAAGTGCAAGGTATTTGGTACATCACAGACCCTCCCTTGTTCAGGATGTCGCTCCAAACTAGATGAAAAAAGCGAAGAATCTATATTTCAATGCTTTTGTGAAAAAATGCTAAGTTTCCTGGGGAATGCATCAAAATATAATTTTTCTCACCATCATGTCCCTTTAGGTGCTCCATAACCTCTACAGACCTGCTCTTTTACTGCTTTGATCGAAGTAATGAAGAAAACAGGAAACATAAGAGCTTAGTCTTGTTTTGGATTTCCAAAAAATAAACATTCTAATGGTAACTTGTATGATTTGGTCTGTGACTTACCCTGAGTAACAAGGCAGAGATAGGAAAATACCTTCTGAATTCTCAATGGATTTGAAGTGACAGACTAAAAAGATTTAAGTGGTCATTTAATGCCCCTCTGAGAGCAGTGTTCTATGTGCTTTTAATAGCCTGGCCTCTCCTCGGCTCTGTGTTGTAATGTGCAGCTTTAAAAAGAACTGTGCTCAAACATAGGATATGAACTCATCAGGGTCACCAGGGTAACAGTGCCCTGGAGCTGTAGAAGTTTTGTCTTTCTATGTTTTTTTTTAATTTTTTATAAATCTACCTCTCACTTGGTTTTAAGAAGTGTGATTCTATAGAGTCTTTAAAAATCTGGTAGATTGACACAGAGTAAGTGTGGGGGCAGACTTTAACAGCAAAAATAGGAAACTAGGAAATAGGAAGTTTTTTTTGTGTGTGTCATCTTAGCAGTAACTTGGACAATATCTCTGATGGTGCTGTAAAGTTGATGGTTGAGTAAGTGCATGTATTTTCGATATTCAAGTTCAGTGTGAGCACTGGGGAAAACATCTGATTTTGCCTAGGTATTTAGAAAATAAGTTGGCAACACTTTAGTTTAGGGACGAATTCTCACTATTAACTAGTTGTTATTAACTAGTAAACAGCATATTGACATTTTATTAGCACTTATGAAGCACATATAAATGATTTATTCTGCATGACCATATTGTAGATCCCTTAATCCTACTCCATACCTTAACTTAATAACTGCCTTACTAACTGTTAACAAGCAGCAAATTAGGAGTTTATTGAGAACAAAAGTCATACTTAATAGTTAGTTAATAGTGAGAATTGTCTTTAAAATAAAGTATGACCACTTATCTTGTTCCATACTGTATGTTCACAATGCACCTTGTATATGTTGACAGACAGACTCTGTACCAATCACCACGTTGAAGAAGATACCCAGTTCATTTAATTTAATGGATGACTAGAAGTAGGGTAAAACTGAAAGGAGATTTTAATACAACAAATATATGAATTTAAGAACACTGAAAAGGGTGTGAAATATTCCTTTTTCAGTGTGTACTTTTTCAATGTAACATATACATGTACGCAAACTTATATGTTATATGATATAAACTACTGTCTCCCATATTTCAAACTGTATTCTGAATAAATTGCATTGTGGCAGTCGTGGCCTAATGGTTAGAGAGTCTGATTTGTAACCCAAAGGTCTTGGGTTTGAGCCTCAGTACCGGCAGGGATTGTAGGTGGGGGGAATGAATGTACAGTGCTCTCTTCCACCATCAGTACCATGACTGAGTTGAGACCCTTGAGCAAGGAGCAGCAGCAAAAATGACTGCCAACTACTTTGGGTGTGTTTATGGTGTGTCTGTGTGTGTGTGTGTGTGTGTTCACTACTCACTGCTGCGTGTGTGTGCACTTAGATGGGTAAAATGCAGAGCACAAATTCTGAGTATGGGACACCACACTAGGCCACATGTCCCATCATAACATCATGTCACGAGACAACCAAGTTTTGTTTACAGCAGAGGAAAACCAGTCTCCTCTTATATCAAAATCCTCCAACATTTTTATTTACAAATCCTTGTTTTGCACTTCTAATTCTTGACCGGTGTTTTGTTTTGCTTTCACATTCATGACTTCTCACCAGAGCTCACGCTATGCCTTAAGCCCGAGACACTGCACAATTTTCGGCTGTCCCAAACAAAAGATTGGCATTGTGAAACAATCGTGGTGATTTCTTTGATTGTGGCTCCTAATCGGTGGTCCTATGTCATACAGTGAGAGAGGTTCAAAGATGGCTGTTGTCACAGTCTTGCGACCAAAGATAGCCTACGATAATTTTTTGGCAGTGTCAGAAATTCAGCATGTTCATCGCACAGTGTTTGCAGTTACGACCCACGTTTAATAAACAACCAGTAAAAATGTGACATGAAATCAACGTGACATGGCACTAAAACATAAAACTGCTTACCTCAAGCTCTTATTTCTTCCACTTTCGCCGCTCCCACTTTTTTCCAGCACACATAAAAACTACAAGTGTCAATATGTGATTCATTATGCTCTTTATGTTTACCACTAGCACATGTTAATGACGTTTTATTCTTCTATAGATACATGCGTCGTAGTCTAAAATTCAATAGGTGTCATTCAACAGGTGTCATCGTACAGTCTACATGCATGTCGTACCCAAGTTTATTAGATCCATGTTGAAACCGTGCAGTGTGTAGAAGACTTAAGTCTTACGCTTGAATGCCACTCTCTAGTGAACACGCGTACGACAGTTAGCGGAAGCTAGAGATTACTGTTTATAAAGATTTAAATATGGATATTTTTTACACAAATTAATGTTTCACTTCAGAAGGCCTTTATTAACCCACTGGAACCATGTGGATTGCTTTTTATAATGGATGAATGCAATTATTTTCATTTTTGGGTGAACTATCCCTTTAACATAAACTTACATATCAACAATGCTTCTGAAAGACCCTCGTCCTATGACCAACAAGGATGAATGAAGAATGACTGAAATTTTCCAGTCTAACCTTAAAGGTCTAAATTAAACCCATTTTTGAAGACTTACTGTAGTGACTCAGTGTAAGGCATTAAGCTTATCTGGTACAGCATTGCACTTGAGACATCTCTCCTCTCCGGCATATTGATAGCTGTGGCTTGATGCTCACAAATTATCTTAGGAATCGAGCAAGTAAGAGACAAGCTCTGTTTATACAGTACTAAAGTGCATTTTCAGTGACCTGATTACAAGTGGTTAGCTGAGATGCATTTATCATTTACACCAGGTATACATGCATTTTCTAATGTGTCTCCTGTGACCTCTTCCGTTTAGAGCTTGTCATACTGTACAGCACGTTTCACTGGAGTGTCTAGTGCAGGTGTTGGGGATGAGCTACATCCCTGAAATTAGTTTTTGCAGGGTGGGACGTTTGGGGTATGAGTCCTGTGAAACATAAAATAAAAGAGCTCAAAGACTCAATGAAACTCAACTAAAATAGAATGGTTGCTTCAGGTTGCTTTTGCTAACACTATCGGTTAGGCTTAGCATAGGTGGCACGTTAACACAATATCCTTACAACAGTTTGGAAATAAAAGGGTAATTCATTCAACAACAAATGCAATAAAACGTTGCCAGATTCATGTTCCTCTGTTTTGGCTTAAACTGCTTTTATCGGAATTTACTGGACATTTCACTTTGGAAGTGTCACAGAGCATGCAAGAAGCAACATAATAAAATTTAGCAGAAATGTCACCACAGGCATGGAAGAACTTTAGATCAGATGTCTTCAACCCTGTTCCTGTGGACCCACTGGGCTTGTCCAAATACCCACACTTGCAGTCTTGGCCACATGATTTCATTAAATCCACCCGATTCAACTTCTCAGTTCATTAGTAGAGACTGCAAGACCTAAATTGGGTGTCAAGTCAAGTCAAGTCATCTTTATTTATATAGCGCTTTAAACAAAAAAGATTGCGTCAAAGCAACTGAACAACATTAATTAGGAAAACAGTGTGTCAATAATGCAAAATGACAGTTAAAGGCAGTTCATCATTGAATTCAGTGATGTCATCATGCAGCTCAGTTCAGTTTAAATAGTATCTGTGCAATAATTTGCAATCAAGTCAACGATATCGATGTAAATGAAGTGTCCCTAACTAAGCAAGTCAGAGGCGACAGCGGCAAGGAACCAAAACTCCATCGGTGACAGAATGGAGAAAAAACCTTGGGAGAAACCAGGCTCAGTTGGGGGGCCAGTTCTCCTCTGGCCAGACGAAACCAGCAGTTCAATTCCAGGCTGCAGCAAAGTCAGATTGTGCAGAAGAATCATCTTGGGTGTGTCCAATATTGCAGACTGCTCTGTTCTAGTGTATAGCAGACAAAAAAAAAAAAAAAAAGATTAGATCATATTTTTTTCTTTTTAGATGTTAATTGAGTAGAATTATATGGAGAAAATGCATAATCTGATAAGGAGAAGTAAATGAAGAGCATAAGGAAGAAGTTTTATTTTATTCTCTCATACCCTGTCATTTTATTCTCTATACTCCTTTCATTCTCTTCATATCCTCTTCACTCCTCTATCCCCTCTTCCTTCCCAGTCCCTTTTCTCTCTCGGCTGTGGTGTCTTTCTGTCTAATCCAGATTTCTGCAGTAATCCCTTCATTTCATGCACATATCAACCATCACACACAGAGGCTTAAACACCCTCTGCAGATGTGGTGGGTCTGCTTTCTATAAATTTCTCACATCACAGCGTATTTCCTGTATGCTCACTCTTGTGCTCTGTATTATTCTCTATACTGATTATCCTATATATATGCAGATGCATGACTATTTAGTCTTAGAAACAGACATTAGTCCTTTATTCATATTCTAATGTCATAATCTGACAAATGTAAATGAAGAAGCTCAGCCTGTCACCATATAAATCTCCATCAAAAGTCACAAGATGAGTCCACATTCCATGTAGAATAGGCCCTGATAACTATAGGCAATGGAAAACCACGAGCCTCACACACAAACTTAATTGTGTCCACAAGCCAATGTATTTGCTACAGCCAGCCCCTTCTTATGGTCACCAAAGCAGAATAAAAGCTGCTGGGATATACGCTGGTGAGCACAGTCAACACAAATCTGCAAAACCTTTATAAATTTGGCATTAATAATGTAGGGACAGTTTATATTTTGTCTGTGTTTATTAATTATATTCATTTTTTTAATTGTGAGAGATGACAGACGGCAATAGATATATGGCCTGAGTTAAGTTAGGTAGAAAAGCCAATGTACAATGTACAGCATGCTTTTTAGGAGCTGTGCTGTATCTACATAACACCAGTTCAATCATGACAACTTTCTGAATAGTTTTATCATGTTAATTGTATAAAAATTTATGATGGCACATGCACTGCTGCGACAGCACAGATCGTTCTTTGTTTAATTCCACAGTATGTTGATTTAGTCCATGTTATATAATGGTAGTTGTCATGATTCGCTGCCAGAAGGAACGAAGGAGGCGTGGATAAACAAAGCTGTATGTGACAGTATAGATGTTTGGCTTCGGGCTACTATTGGTTGCTTCAGGTAAAATTATTGAGCCTATCACAGCTAAAGGTGGAGCATATATACCTGCTTTGTAATGAATCACGTCACGGAGCTTCTTCCTTGTTTTCCGGTTCCGCATGCTAAGTGGCATGCGGGAAATTTGTCTGTTTGGTCCCTCGTATGGTATGTAGGAGATCGAGTGCTGTTTCCCACGGCTGACGTTCTTGTGTAGAGATTCCACAGGTAGGAACGCGGTTGTTTATAGCGTTTGTTTAATCTTTCTTATAGGGCAGTGGGTAAATCAAAATGCCTTCTGTTCTATTTATAGTGTGCGCATTGATTACGCACTTTGGACTGCCGTGACTTTGTATTCTGCCGAGTAGCGGGGAGGATTCCGTAGCTGGGGTTACCTGTCATTCGCCCGTTGATCATGGAGCGCTGCTGTTTTGCTGCTGTCTTAACTAGATATCAAAACGAAAGGATTTGTGTCAATTTCATCCCACTCTGGCTGCGGCCGAACAAGAAACTGTTAGTGTTTTAATTATGTATGCAGGTCGACAGGAGGAATATCACCACTCTACAGTTGGTGCGCGTGTGTGTGTGTGTGTAACAAGGCTGTTCTAGGTGGGGATTGAACCCGGGTCTGTTGTGTTCAAAGTCACTGAGTTAATGGAGTGAGCTAACTCCCCACTCAATGAATCCAAGAGCAGGGGTGATCAAACAGCAAGGAGTCGTGGATCTTCAACAAAAGAGAATCTTTACTAATAAAAGGTGCAACAAAACAAGAGAAGCCAGGCTTCCAAGAAACAGTACAAAGAAAAGTAGACACAAGGGTTTAAAGACTTAAACTTAAATTTTAACAGACTTAGCTTGCAAGCAGGTAACATAGGCTCAAGACTGAAAAACAAGGCATGGCACAAACACACTTAAATAGGGCAAGATACAGGTGTGATGCATCAGGCATAATGATTGGTAGTGATCAGCAGGAGTCTGGTGAGAGGCGCCACCTGCCAACCAGGAGGAAAATAGCAGTCCGGTTAAGGGTTCCTTACAGGAGTCCCCCCTCTAAGAACGGCTCCTGACGTTCACTTGGTGGAGTCTTTGGGTGCGGAGAAAATCCGTAATGAGAGTAGGGTCCAGAATGTCTTGAGCAGGCACCCATGAGCGCTCCTCTGGGGCGTAACCCTCCCAGTCGACCAAATACTGTACTTTTCCATGGACCTGACGAGAATCCACCAACCTACGCACAGTGTAAGCTGGTTGTCCGTCGATGATACGGGCAGCTGGGGCAGGTTTGCGAGCTGGGGAAAGAGAAGAACAAACAACAGGCTTTAACCGAGAGACATGAAACATTGGGTGAATCCTCATGGACCTGGGCAGATGTACGCGGTAAGCTACTGGATTTATCTTCCTGAGGATCTTAAAAGGACCAATATAACCTGGAGCCAGTTTGCGAGATTCCACCCGCAGAGGCAGATCTCTGGTAGAGAGCCACACCCTCTGACCCGGACGAAGCATTGGTCCCAACCTTCGACGCCGGTTTGCCTGCCTCCGCTGTTGTTGAGTGGCTTTCAGTAAAGCTGCCCGGGCCTTCTTCCAAGCCCGTTGACAATGGCGAACCAGTTGAGCAGCAGCAGGAACACATACCTCTGGCTCCTGTCCAGGGAACAAAATGGGAGGGAACCCATACTGGCACTCAAACGGGGACATGCCTAAGGAAGAATGGTAGAGAGTATTATGTGCAAACTCTGCCCAGACTAATCGAGAGCTCCAAGTGGTCTGATTGTCTGCAGCCAAACATCTCAGTTTTCTCTATCTTCTGATTCACCCTCTCTGTCTGCCCATTAGACTGGGGGTGAAATCCAGATGACAGACTGATGTCAGATCCAATGAGCCGGCCAAAAGCCTTCCAGAACCGGGAGGTGAACTGAGAACCTCTATCGGAGACGATATCCTGGGGGAATCCATGAATCCTGAACACATGCTGCATTAGGAGCTCTGCACTCTGGCTAGCTGTGGGAAGTTTGGGTAATGGCAGGAGGTGACAGGCCTTGGAAAATCTATCCACCACCACAAGAATGACAGTATTACCTTGGGATTCAGGCAGACCTGTGACATAGTCCAGAGATATGTGTGACCAAGGATGTTTAGGGATAGGTAGAGGATGCAGTAGTCCTTGAGGGTGGGTTCTGAGCCCCTTGTTCTGGACACACACAGTGCAAGCGGCGACAAAATCACAGACGTTTTTTTGCAACTTTGGCCACCAAAATCTCCTCTGGATGAGCTTGCAAGTTCTAGTGGACCCAGGATGACCAGAGGGGAGGGAGGCATGTGCCCACTGCAACACATCAGAACGTAGTCGGTTAGGAACAAAAAGACGTCCTGGTGGACCATTACCTGGATCCGACTGCTGCCGTTGGGCCTTCATAATGGCAGCCTCAATGCCCCACTGGATAGCTCCAATTATTCTGGAGGTGGGAAGGATGGGTTCTGGTCTGGCCTCCTCCTCTGGGGAGTCAAGCTGCCTCAAAAGTGCGTCTGGTTTTGAATTCTTGGAACCTGGGCGGTAAGAAAGAACAAAGTCAAACCGATTAAAAAAACAGTGCCCAGCGCGCTTGGCGGGAATTCAGTCTCTTGGCCTCCCGAATGTACGTTAGGTTTCTGTGGTCTGTCCTGATGAGGACTGGATGCTTGGCCCCTTTCAACCAATGCCTCCACTCCTCCAATGCCACCTTTACTGCCAACTGCTCTCGGTTTCCAATATCATAATTCCTCTCTGCTACCGTTAGTCGACGAGACAGATAAGCACATGGGTGAAGCCTGTTGTCAACCCTGGCTCTTTGGGACAAAACTGCCCCTACCCCCACATCAGAAGCATCAACCTCCACCACAAAGGGCAACTCTGTGTCTGGAAGGGTTAAGATAGGGGCGGACGTAAAGAGTCTTTTCAGCTTGCTAAAAGCTTGATTGGCCTTCTCAGTCCACATGAATGATCGGGCAGACTTCTTGGTGAGTGCGGAGATAGGTTCTGCAACAGAGCTGAAGTTTCTTATAAATCTTCTATAAAAATTTGCAAACCCAAGAAAACGTTGTACCTGCTTCACAGAATTAGGCTGAGGCCATTCCTGAACTGCTCTCGCACCTTGCCAGGATCCATCTGGATGTTGCCGTTGGAAACGATGAAGCCAAGAAATGGGGTTGAAGACACATGAAATTCGCTCTTTTCCAGCTTGACGAAGAGGCTGTGTTTAAGTAACTGGGACAGGACCTGTTGAACATGTTGTCCCAGGTGGCATAGTCATTACACTAGATCTTTAGGGGCTTTTCCCATACTTGAGACAGAGACATGGGTGGTTATTTTTGTGACTTGTTTTTGGGGTTGTATTTTGTCTTTCCCTCTCCTTTTTAGAAAAGCAGCAAAGCAGCAGTGCCCGTTTGGTTTGAGTCTCCCAATTGTCGTTGGTGCCTTCCTTGAGGGGGGTTCTGTTATTTGGTAAGTAAGTAGTTGCATATTATAATCATGAGCGAGGAACTCCAAGAGCTCAGGGAGTTGGTGGCGCAGTTGCGAGCCGATAATGAGATGCTACGTCAAGAACGTGCCCCTGTTGCCTCACCAGGGTCAAGTAGACCACCTGGTGACGCAAATGTTTTGCCCGCTACACCCCCGGCCCCATCCGTTGGTGCTAATGTTGGTTTGTCTGAATGATTTGTCTTTGTACCAAGGGATAGGAAGTGCCCTAAGTTTAATGGCCGGTCAGGTATTGGCATTAGCGAGTGGATTGAGGAGGCTCAGGGCTGTATTCAAATTCGTCATTTGTCCATATCAGATCAGGCTTTTTTTACCTTTTATTTGACAAATTGGAGGGGGAGACACGAGAAGAGATTTGTTACCATCCTGCTAGCGAACGAAGTGACCCTGAGAAAATATTTGCCGCATTGCGTGAGGTTTATGGAGGCTCTGAGTCCCATGTGGCCTTGCAGGAGGCTTTCTTTTCTAGGAAGCAACAAGAATTGGAGATTTTATTCAAAAGAAGGGGAGACTTTGTTAGGTCTAATGGAAAAGGTTAAACAACATTCGGCCATTGTGATAGATGTACCCGTTTTATTGCGTGATCAATTTGTGGAACATGTAGTTGACGGTGCGCTTCGGCGAGAACTTAAACAGTTAATGCGCCGTCAACCGACTGTTACTCTATTGGAAGTACAGGGTGAAGCCATTAGATGGGAGCGAGAGGGAATGCCAGGGGGTGCGAGGTGTCGCAGCCAATCAGTTCCGTTGTCTTATGGCCTTTCAGTATGGGGTTCAAGGAGAGTTGCATTCTGTTGTAGCTGCTTCTCCCAACCTGTCTGAAATGGGTGAGTTGAGAGAAATGTTGAAAGCCCAACAGAAACAGTTAAATCAACTGACACACAATTTTGCTCGGTTTCAAGAGTTTAGTTCGCGTGACCATTACCCACGTTATGGCCCAGTAATTTGCAGACGGTGTCAACAGCCCGGCCATTTTGCTCGAGATTGTGAAGGCCCACGAGTACCTTCACGTCCACCAATTGTGGGCCCTCCAATGGTTCCTTTGTCTGTGGATGGGCGCCGTCAAGATCGCCAGCCGTTGGGAAACTAGTACCCGCCGAATTGCAGAGCCACAGATCGGTAGGGGAGATCATTGGCTCAAATGAATTGTCTAGCTCTGATCTTAATTCTCACCTAATGTCTTCATGCCCACATCTTGTTGTCGGTATGCGAGGAGTGAAGATACCTTGTCTCATTGATACCGGCTCCATGGTTTCTACTTTAATGGAAAGTTGTTTTCTTGCTAATTTTGCACAATGTGGGCAGGAGTGTTTGAGGTTTTGCCAGTGGTTGCAGCTTAGGGCTGCAAATGGGCTGGAAATCCCCTACATTGGCTACCTGGAGCTGGATATCGAGTTGTGTGGGAAGGTAGTGTTAGGATGTGGAGTGTTAGTGATTAAGGATCCCCTGGGTGGTTTGGGTGTCCAAGTTCCTGGAGTTCTAGGGATGAACATTCTTAGTCGTTGTTACCGGGAACTTTTTGGGCAGCATGGTCTGTCCCTCTTTAGTTTATCTGCGGTTTCAGGGGCCCCTGGTCCTGTAATGCAAGCCTTGCAACACTGTCAACTGCAGGCTCAACCTTCTGGCTTAATGAGTAAGGTAAGGGTACGTGGGTATAAAGCAAGACGCATTTCAGGTGGTATGATGCAGATAGTAGTGGCCACATGTTCTGAACATTGTTCAGGGAACAGTGTTGTTTGAGCCTGTTGATCCAGGCCTTCCTGCTGGGTTGCTTGTGTCTCCAGCCATAGTACAGGTTTTTTGGGGTACTGTTTACATACCTGTGGTTAATGTGGGGACCGTAGATGCTCTTCTGTATCCTGGTGCAGTCCTAGGCACCTTGAATGCTGTTTTTGTGATTAGTTTACCTCAAGGAGTCACTGAAGTTAAAGCTGTGTCTGCAACAGTTGACTCGCAGTCATCACAGATTGGGTCCACTGTGCCTGAACAAATCAAGTCTATTGATTTAACTGTTTTGACACAGAGTGACCAGGTTCAGGTGAGGATGTTGCTTCAGCATTATCAGTCAGTGTTTTCAGCCCATGATGGTGATTTGAGTTGTACCAATTTACTCTCTCATGATATTCCTCTTCTAGAAGATACTCCGGTTAGGCAGAGGTATCGACGCATACCACCTTCCGAATATGATGTTGTGAAGTCCCACATCAGTCAACTTCTCGATGCTCAGGTCATAAGGGAAAGCTGCAATCCCTACGCTTCCCCTATTGTTCTTGTTAAGAAGAAGGAAAATAGTCTGCGCATGTGTGTGGACTACCTGAATGCGAAGACATGAAAAGATGCGTTCCCTTTGCCTGGAATTGAGGAATCCCTAGATGCGTTAACTGGAGCTCGCTGGTTTTCCACTATGGATTTGGCCAGCGGGTACAACCAGGTTCCGGTCACCGAGACAGATAGGGCAAAGACCGCCTTCTGCACTCCTTTCGGTTTGAGTGGAACCGCATGCCCTTTGGGCTTTGCAATGCTCCCAGTACATTCCAACGTCTGATGGAGAGATTGTTTGGAGATCAGCAGCAGCAGTCTTTGCTCTTATATCTTGATGATATAGTTGTGTTTTCTTCCTCGGTGGCCCAACATTTGGAGCGTTTGGAAGTTGTTCTGAGTCGATTAAAACGAGAGGGTTTAAAAGCAAATTTAGGCAAGTGTGCTTTCTTCCGACAACAGGTGAGGTATTGTATTGCAGATCCCAGCAAAGTTGATGTGGTAGCGCAGTGGCAGCGCCCCAATAGCCTTTCCGAGTTACATTCCTTCCTGGGTATTGCAGGCTATTACCGCCAGTTTGTAAAAGGATTCTCTAAGTTGGCGGGCCCCTTTGCATAGGTTGGTAGCCGAAATGGGTGGTCGCCGACCCCAGAAACAAGCAGAGCGGAATTTTACAAGTACGTGGACAGCCCGGTGCCAGGAAAGTTTTGACGCTCTGAAAAGTAAACTTATTACAGCCCCTGTCTTGGCATATGCCGACTTTTCCTTGCCGTTTATTTTAGAGGTGGATGCGAGTCACAGGGGTTTGGGAGCTGTGCTCTCTCAGGAACAGGAGGGACAGGTAAGACCTATTGCTTATGCAAGTCGTTGTCTTAGGCCCACTGAGTGCAATACTTCCACCTATAGCTCTATGAGGCTAGAGTTTTTGGTGCTCAAGTGGGCCATGGTAGAAAAGTTTCGGGAGTACCTGTTAGGGCATAAGTGTACTGTTTTAACTGACAAACAACCCTCTCAGTCACTTGCCTTCTGCTAAGCTTGGGGTGATGGAACAGCGTTGGGCGTCCCAGCTTTCAGCTTTTGACTTTGAGGTGCGTTATCGTTCTGGGAGGAGCAATCGCGCTGCTGATGCCCTTTCCAGGCAGCCTCCACTAAACAGTGGGGAGATGCTCGGAGTACTCCCGTTTACCTCAGTTCCTGGCTCGGTAAGGCAGGCAGCAGAGGCAGAGTTGGCCTCAGTGGCTACCCAACCCCTGGCTACTCAATCTGTTGTGACCACTCTTCCTGGTTGTCCATTGGCGGATATTAAGAGTTTGCCAGAGGCTGATCCGGTGATTGGGAAAATACTGCCATTTTGGAGGCTTGGAGTGTTTCCTAGTTTTCAAGAGCGTCAGCTGCTATCGAAAGACACGGTGACTCTTCTTCGTCAATGGGAGCGTTTGGTCGAACAGGAAGGTGATTTGTATCATCGTGTTTTCCGCCCAGATGGGAGGGAGGAGATCCTTCAGCTGATTTTGCACTCTGTTTTAAAAGATAAGGTGTTAACAGGGTTTCATCAGGAACATGGACACCAAGGGGTTGAGCGCACCACCGAATTGGTACGGCAGAGGTGCTACTGGCCAGGAATGGCGAAGGACGTGGCTTGCTGGTGCTGAGAGTGTGAGCGGTGTCAGCTCGGTAAGGACGTACAGCCAGGTGCTTCTAGTTTTTTTGGGCCACTTGCTGGCATCCAGGCCTAATGAAATCTTGGCCATTGATTTTACCATGCTTGAGCCCTCTAGTTCAGGCATAGAGAACGTTTTGGTGATGACCGATATCTTTACCAAGTACACCATGGCGGTTCCCACACGGGATCAACGTGCAGAAACGGTGGCCCGAATATTGGTAGCGGAATGGTTTTATAAATTTGGTGTCCCCGATCGCATACACTCCGACCAGGGCCGAAATTTTGAATCTTGTGACCTGTATAAGATCCAGAAGTCTCGTACAACACCCTACCATCCGGCAGGTAACGGCCAGTGTGAGAGATTTAATAGGACACTGCACAATCTATTGCACACGTTGTCCCCATCCCGCAAGAGGGATTGGGTGTCTTGCCTCCCCCAAGTCTTATTTAGTTATAACACTACTATAACTACTCCACCAGGCCACCGGTGAATCACCCCACTTCTTAATGTTTGGCCAGGAGCCACGTCTACCAGTTGATTTTCTGCTGGGTAGGACTCGAGAGTCAGCTGCGAGTAACGTGCATGAGTGGGTGCTGGAACACCAGACCAGATTGCATGTTGCCTTTGAGGGAGCTCAAGAGCGGTTACGGGTTGCAACAGATCACCGAAAAGCCCATTATGATCTGCACGTTCGTGAGGCACCACTGGAAGAGGGCCAGCTGGTCTATCTTCGTCAGTTTGGAGTAAGAGGTCGTTCTAAGATCCAAGATTTATGGAGCCCAGTAGTATACCAAGTAGTACAGGCACCTAGGAAGGGAGGATCAGTGTATAATATAGCACCTGTTGGGGACCTGGACGGGGGGGGGTGACGGGTACACCGGTCACTTTTAAAGCTTAGAACCCAGCGGGACCCTGATCTAGTTGTCCCTGTAAGGGATTCACCAGTTGAACAGACCCCCCCCTTAGAGGTTGAAGAACAGGAGGGTGATTTGTTTCTTTTGGCACCAGAAACGTTGCCAGGTCTCTCCGGGCAGGGGAGTAGTGATTATCAGAGTCCACCAGGGCCATCGGCCAGGGTTATGCAGCCTGGGATTTTTGATGCGTCCCATGTGGTTGAAGTAGCAGCTCAACCGCAACCTGAGTTAGTGTCTGCGGCGCCTTCAGTGGAGGATGGCATGTTAAGGCGGTCACAGCGGGCTACAGCTGGCCAACATTCTAATGTTTATCGTCTCCCACAATCCCTTGGGGAGAATGCAGTAGTGACTATGCCCCAGGTTTCTAACTCTGTCTCTGCGATTTTTAGGCCCTGGGATTAGGCAGTATATTTGAGAATATATCATCGGGGCGATGATACAAGAGTAGGGGGTGGAATGTGACAGTATAGATGTTTGGCATCGGGCTACTATTGGTTGTTTCGGGTAAAATTATTGAGCCTATCACAGCTAAAGGTGGAGCATATATACCTGCTTTGTAATGAGTCACATCACGGAGCTTCTTCCTTGTTTTCCGGTTCCGCATGCTGAGTGGCATGCGGGAAATTTGTCTCTTTGGTCCCTCGCATGTCATGTAGGAGATCGGGTGCTGTTTCCCACGGCTGATGTTCTTGTGTAGAGATTCCACAGGTAGGAACGCGGTTGTTTATAGCGTTTATTTAATCTTTCTTTTAGGGCAGTGGGTAAATCAGAATGCCCTCTGTTCTATTTACAGTGTGCGCATTGATTTCGCACTTTGGACTGCCGTGACTGGATTCCTCGCACCCCAAACGTGCAGCGTATTCTGCCGAGTAGCGGGGAGGATTCCGTTGCTGGGGTTACCTGTCATTCGCCTGTTGATCATGGAGCGCTGCTTTTTTGCTGCTGTCTTAACTAGATAACAAAACGAAAGGATTTGCGTCAATTTCATCCCACTCTGGCTGCAGCCGAACAAGAAACTGTTAGTGTTTTAATTACGTATGCAGGTCGACAGGAGGAATATTACCGCTCTACAGTTGGTGCGCGTGTGTGTGTGCGTGTGTGCGCGTGTGTGTAGACCACCTGCGTGTGTATGCATGTATGTTTACAAGGAGAGTGTTGTGTGTTGGTTGGTAATTGTATTGGTTTCTTTCAAATTTTTATTTTTAATTTTGTACTTGCGTTTTTACCTTGAACTGTGTATTTAATTTTATGTATGTGATTCTGTTTGATTTCATTAGGGGTTGAGTGTTCAAAAGTAAAGGGGTGGGGCTTGACTTGTGGATTATTTCTGTGCTGTGTATGGGCACCAGTGTGTGAAGGGAAGGTGATACTAATTTTGTTATTGTTCTGGTTTTCTTGTGCTACTTACCAGTGATGGAGTACTCGAGTCCTGGACTCGGACTCGAGTCCTGGACTCGGACTCGAGTCCGACTCGAGTCACTATTCTCTGGACTCGAGTCCGACTCGAGACTCCATTCTCTGGACTCGTGACTCGACTTGGACTCGCGTATTGATGACTCGTACTTGGACTCGGACTCGAGGATATATAAAATCGGACTTGAGCATTTATCACGTTGTTTTTGACTAAATATGTTATAAAAAAATTATATAAGGTGTTACACTTTACCTGTTTCGTGCCCAAGACCGGCCGGGATGTATTTTTTCCCCTCACAGACACTGCTACCGCTCGCTCTCTTTGCTTGACAACACACTCACTGACGTCACTCACTTTACGCTCGTGCATGTCAGATTAGATTACATGATTTTTTTTTGCCTGTTGCGATAGTCACTGTGTCAGATGGATTACGCAATTTTGACTCCTAAAATCCTGTGGTGTCGCGAACAAGAAACATGTCAGACTAACGTTACACGTTGCTTTCTGACCAGTCGCGTGCCGTCACACACACACACACACACACATTCACTTGAACACACAAACGCACTCATGCTAAATCACTCGTTCCAGGCCCGGCGCCACAAGGGGGCAAAAGGCGTTGGTGCCCCCTCAGATCTGACTTGTGCCCCCTCTGTTTCATTTTTGTATTCATGGTTAAAAATAAAATGTTCAACCTTTTGAGTTAAATAATAATTTAACCTTATCCCCATGGGATTTAGAATGTTCAGTGTTGTGACTCGTGACATTACTGCCAGATTCAAACGTCTTTCGCGTTGGTTGGCGCTGAGCCAGATACGGACGAACTCAACGCTGTCATATCAAAACTATGCAGTGTTTTCAACCTCATAATGTTTATTTTAGATTTCAGACATTTAAATACGCATAAGCACTGGTAAAACAACAGCCTATATTTGGAGTTTGTAAAATACACACTGATGTCTGTGGAAGCAAGTGCTAGTGTCGCATTGGTTGGCGCTGAGCCAGAGACGGACGAGCTCAGTGCTGTCATATCACAACTATGCAGTGTTTTCAACCTCATAATGTTTATTTTAGATTTCATACATTTAAATAGGCTACACATAAGCACTGGTAAAACAATAGCCTACATTTGGAGTCTGTGAAAGCAGCAAAAACAATCTATTCAAATATAATTTGCCGACGTGTGTTTTTCATATCAGATAAACACAGTGGAAGTAGGCTAACTATAAAGTTTACTCTATTGTTATAAAGATTTTTAAACGACCAAACACACTCACTTACACATATTTGAGAATCGGAATATAGGATAGTTGATGACATGGTAAGTAAGTTTGTGAATATTTCGAATAAAAAAGGAAAAACGAAATGAAGGATAGCCTACATCTGTTATACATTGTTATTATTGTGGCTGCGGTGCCTTGAAAAATCTTACTCTCGGGAGTCAGTTAGAATATTTTAAACTTAAGTGTGAAAGGGTTAATTATTCATAATAAATGATGCTGGCTTATCTTTTGTCGACTGTGTGATTTCCTGATGTGGGTATTAAGTCACATGGAAAATACAGTTGTTTAAATTTAAAGCAAGGGGCATGGTTTTATCCAACCCCGCGCCATTCGGTGTCCGTCAAGCAAATATCTGAACGTGTGATATTATCAGCAATTCAGTTTCAGCTAAAATGTGAATTATCATTAATATTCAACAATGGACATAAGAAAGTATATGCAGCGTATTTCAGACCATAAAAAGGACACTGAAAGTGTGATTGAGAGTACAGCTGATGAAGATGACAGCCATCAAAATGCAGCTGCATTTTTTAATGAGCACCAACACTCAAAGACAGCAGCACCCAGCACGAGCGTCGACCTGGACAGCCAGGCCCAAGCGGCAGTCCCGTCTCAACCCCAACCTCCTCCGCTGCTGCTGCCTAATGACCTCGGAAAAGAGAGCCCAGTGCAGGTCTGCCTGCAGTCGTACCCAGGTTGTATGTTCAATAGCAGGAAACGTTCATTCTGCAGTGGTTGGTTTAAAGGAAGGGAATGGCTGGAATATTCACGTTCCGCCGATTCAGCCTTTTGTTTTCCATGTAGAAAGTTCAGTTTGGGCCCTAATGCTGACAAGGCCTTAACGCTAAGTGGCTACTCTAACTGGAGACATGCAATGGATTCTTCAAAGGGATTTTCCAGGCATGCGCATGCAAAAGAGCACTTAAAATGCATGGCGCTGTGGAAGGAAAAGGAATCACGCAGCACAGCAGGAACAGAGGTGTCAACTCTGGTTAATTCAAGACAGCTAGATAGAAATCGCAAGTATTTTTCTGCAATTGTTGACATAATTGAGTTTCTTGTTTCAAACGCGCTGCCTTTCAGGGGTTCGTTGGATGCTTTTGACACAATGGGAGAGGGGGGCAGTGGTCTTTTTTTGTCCATGATGGATTATACTCTCCGAAAAGACACAGAACTTGCTGAAGTGTATCGCACTATACCTGCCAATGCCAGATACACATCGCATGACATTCAAAATGAAATTATTGGACTTATGAGTGAACTTTTAACTGAGGAAATTGTTAAAGATGTAGGAAATTCATGGTACACGTTAAAGGCAGATGGGACCCAAGATGCCAAAGGCCATGAAAACATCTCCATCGTCATTCGCTACCTGAACGAAAAAAACGGAGTTCATGAGCGGCTGTTGTGTGTGGCAACAACTGAAAACTTTGATGCATTGTCGTTAACTAATGTTGTCTTAACAGAGATAACACGTGCTGGTCTGAGCACAGAAAAAATTCTAAGTCAATGCTATGATGGGGCCAACGTGATGTCGGGGAAGAAGGGGGGGATGCAAAAGATTCTACAGGATAAATTGAACAGAGAAGTGCCATACATTCACTGTTTCAACCATCAGTTACATTTGGTGGTGGTGCGCGCAATGTCAGTAGAGAATGCACTGGAGCATTTTTTTAATGTGTGTGACAACCTGTATAAATTTGTGAAGAAACCAACAGTAGCTGCCCAATACCATGGCGAAATGTTGAAAAGACTTCTCGATCAAAGGTGGACAGGTCACCTGGCAACAGCGTCTGTCATAGTAAGAAGCTATGACAACATTGTGAATTTTTTGTCTGACATAGGTTTGCGACACGCAAACAGAGCGTACAGCACAGACATAAAGCTGGAGGCTGCAGGCTTGGTGAAGTCGGTATCTGAAGCGGATTTTAAGTTCATTGCTTTGATGGTACACAAGATCCTCCTTCTCCTAGATCCCGCAAACAAGATACTTCAGGCCAAAGAAACCGATCTGTACACTGGCCTAAAACTTGTGCATAGTGTGTGCGAATGCATTAAGAATCTCCGGTGTGACAGTGAGTTTGAAGCATTGTGGGCACAATGCAATGACGAGCAACAAGCGAATTCTTCCAAACGGCGAAGATACGTGACCAAGGGTCTAGAGCAGTTTGTAGTGGAAAGTTCCTGTGGACAGAGTGATGAAGCAGATGAAACAGAATGCAAAAGACTTTTCTTCAGTACTTTGGATACTGTCATTGGAGAAATGTCAGCACGGTTCAGTGAGCGTAACAGCCAATTGGTTGAAGCCCTGTGTGCTCTCGACCCTGGAAGCAATGACTTTCTGGACAGTTCAACGGTTAAACCACTCTTGGACCTAACCAAAACAGAAATTGTGGATGCTGAATTCACTGTCGCTCGACAGTTTATACGGACTGAAACTGCTCTTTCTAACAGGGAGAAATGGACCACCCTGGATGTACTGCAAACGTTTTCTGGGGCTCTAGCTGGAATGCCAACCGTTTACATTGCGCTCAGACATGGAATAACTTTTGGGGCATCTACTGCCACCTGTGAAAACTCTTTTTCGACCCTCACTAATGTGTTCACTCAGCACAGACGGAGCATGTCACATCAGAGGAAAGCGCAACTTATCCAGTTGGCATTTGAACGTGATCTAACTGCAAAATTCAAAGAGAAAGAATGGCATGAAAGGTTACTAAGGAGATTCAGTGCCAAATCAAGGAGACTGCAGCTCTTCTAAAAAGGTATAGGACATGATCTATCATCATTACACTGTTTAAAATTTGCTAGTCTCTGGTTACCTGCAGAGGTATAGGACATGATCTTTAGGGATCGCTGTATTTAAAAATCTGTCGTTGCAAAGCGAGATCTCAGTGTGTATTAATCATTGATGGTGTAATAAAGTTAAGCCCCCTTAACAATTTCACATGCCCCCTCAGTCATTTCATCCTGCAGCCGGGCCTGACTCGGTCACTCACACACAAACGCGCTCTCTCTCTCTCTCTCTCTCACACACACACTCTCTTTCTCTCTCTCTCTCTCTCTCTCGGCATATCGTATTGATTTTTACGTTTTAAGTATCTTTAAAATACAGTGTCCTGTAAAATGCACGTTTCTTTTTTCGCTGAGTGTATTTCTGTTATACAGTGTTAAAGGATTAGTTCACACAAATATGAAAATTTCCTAATCATTTACTCCTCCCAATGCCATCCAGGATATCCATGGCTTTTTTCTTCAGTGGAAAATAAATTATGTTTTTTAAGGAAAACATTTCAGGATGTTTTCTTCATATAATGGACTTCAATGCCTACCAACTCAATACATTTTATCAGTTCTTTGAAGGTCCCAGAGTGGAGACATGTAGGCACTGGGAGCTCGAGACTCGACTCAGACTCGAATACGGGACTCGAGACTCAACTAGGACTCGAACTCGAACACTGGGGACTCGAGACTCGACTCTGACTCGAACTCTGGTAATGGTGACTTGACTTGGACTCGACTCGGACTCTTCTTTGGTGACTCGGACTTGGACTCGGACTCTAACACTGGGACTCGAGACTCGACTCGGACTCGACAGTTGGTGACTCGACTACAACACTGCTACTTACTGAGTGTTGTGGTGCTCATTGAGTCCCCCCCTGCTGGCCACACTCAGTCCTGTTGTGTTATTTTTGAGTGTTACCCTTTTGAAGTGTATTTCTTTTGTATTGATGTTGTGAGGTGTGTGCTATTCAGCGCTGTAGTGTTATTTTGAACATTTTTCATCGTATTGTCTTTCTTGAACTTTATAATTGTGCCCTTAAATAAAAAAAAATAATAATTTATTCATCCACGTCTCTTGTCCTATTAGGGGAATAAATCTGTGCAGCCTATTTTAGGTTGGTTTTCCTGGGTTGAGAATTCCCAGGTGGTGTAGTCATTACACTAGATCTTGAGTAATTCCTCTGCATGCCACATGTAATTTATTAAATCCTACACACAGGGTGAATCCACACTTGGGAGTGAAGGAAGACACAAGTACACAACTGGTAGACCCCACAAACACAGATTGAACTGACTGGGGCTTAAATGCACAGGATAATGAGGGAATTGGGAGGAACACAGGTGAACAGCACAGATTGAAGAATGAATAATTAAAAGACAATGAGAACGGGAATGGGAACGACCAAATAAGGGCACATGAGGGAGAAACTGGGTCAAGGAGAGAGCATGGGGAGCAAAAACACACAGACAGGTCCGAACTCCTGACATATCGCACCCCCTCCTGGAAGGCGTGTTCTCGTGCCGTAGAACCAACAGAGGGGGCTGGCAGACAGAGTTCCAGGAGGTGACGACTAAGGGGGGAGCTGGGGATATTGGAAGGACTTGGAGGAAGAAGGGCTGATGACTCCAGGGGGCCAACCCACTGCGGCGGAGAAGTTGGCAGAGGAGCCCGAGGTTGAGACGAAGAGCTGATGAGCCAGGGCGATGGGGAGGATCCGGAGGGCTAAGGCAGAGCAGATGGCATCCTGCTGTGTTTCAGGACACCAAACACTTAACATAAAAACTAAAAACTAGTGTCAAAACTAGTGCCTCTTTCAGAGAAACTGGCAGCATGGAAGCTACTGCCAAATATCTCTTCATGGGTTATAAGGACTGTAGAAAAAGGGTACAGGGTACAGTTTGTTTATTGTCCTCCACATTTAAACAGTGTGGTCTCTACTATTTTGATACCGGAACAGGCACATCTGTTGACAAAGGAATTGCAAGCTCTGCTGGATAAAGGCACCATAAAAAACATGTTTCCCTCCTAGAAAGAGAGTCGGGCTATTACAGCCGGTATTTTTTAGTTCCCCAAAAAGATGGGGGCTTGTGTTAAGTTTCTTTAAAACCTTCATGTCTGGCCCCTGAGGGGACCAACTAAGAGACGCTGGGATTCCAGCTGACGTAGTGAAGACTATTCTAAGTGCTAGGGCTATCTGAATATGTAACAATTAGGCAACAATAAAGAGAGATCCCTCCACAAGAAGAAGTTATACCCTCAGATGGTGCATTTTTGAAAGATGGTGTATGACACTGAAGTTAGTGCAAGAAAAACTGTCGTCAGGTACATGTCCTGGTACTCTCAGAGTCTGTGTGGCCACCATTTTAGCTTGCCACACTCTGATTGATGTGGTCTCTTTTAGGAAAACACCCTCTAGTTACTTGCTTCCTTCGTAGAGCTAAGCAGTTGAGGTTGCCCACCAGAATGAGTCTCTTTGTGAGACTTAGCTGTAGTGCTTGAGGGTCTGGTTGGGAGCTCTTGTGAACCACTAGAGTCATTGCCTGTCAAGCTTCTGGCAAGCATCTAAAGATGCTTTTTCTCATGGCCATTACTTCTCTAAAGAGAACTGTGGATTTGCAGGCTCTGTTAGTCTCACCACCCTGCTTAGAATTTGCCCTGGACTGGTTAAAGCTATTTTGCACCCTCACCCTAATTATCTTCCTAAAGTTCCATTTTCGACCATGCATCCAGTTGTTCTTGAAGCCTTCTGCCCTCTACCATTCATAATGCCAGATCAGGAAAGACTTAATTTACTAGGCCTCATTTATGAAATGAATGTACAACAGATAGTTGGGGGTACGGTCATTTCTACACAAAACTTGGAATATATCAATATGGACGTGAGCAGTGACTAGGATTAAATCTCATGTTAGATCTCAGCTCATGTATGCAAGTTTTTGAGTTAGCCTAAACTAGTGTTAATTTAGTTAACGGAATCTATGACGAAAAATATTTGTCAATAATTTTATCCCCCCTGACTAAAACGAGACGATAATAAGTAAAATGTAGTTAAAAGAACAAAAACTTTACCAAAACCTTTTTATTTTTGTTGAAAAAAAGTGGAGCCAAAACATTTCAGACTGCTGTTCAAGACTCTATTATGTAAGCATTCAAATTTGTTGTTGCCAGATGTCAACAGCTCAAATCCCCCAATCAAAGCTTTTCTGTTAAATGGATATATAAACTGCCTGGCTTTTTGCAATCTGGCAACAATTCACACGCACTCTCTCTGTTCAGGCACCATGATCTAAAAAAAAAAAAAAAAAAAAAAAAAACACACCAACATATAGCACTGTACAAGTAAGCTGGAATTCAGCAATCACCATTTAAGGTATTCTGCTTAAATGGAAGTGTCATTCAACCAGTCTGTGTTCTGTCATGGATCTCGACTGTGTTGTTTGCGATAGTGGTTGCTGATTTTAAAATTACTTACACAACCTTTATGCAGCAAATAAGTTTTTGACTTTTTTGCCCTTGTTTTGAAAAAAAGAAAAATTAATGCAATTTGGAATGACTGGAATTACTATTAGGAATTATAAAAGTGAAAGTGACGTGACATTCAGCCAAGTATGGTGACCCATACTCAGAATTAGTGCTCTGCATTTAACCCATCCAAAGTGCACACACACAGCAGTGAACACACACACCGTGAACACACACACCTGGAGCAGTGGGCAGCCATTTATGCTGCGGCGCCCGGGGAGCAGTTGGGGGTTCGATGCCTTGCTCAAGGGCACCTCAGTCGTGGTATTGAAGGTGGAAAGAGTGCTGTACATTGACTTCTTCTTCTACAACTTATGATTGCTGAAGGCTCGAGATTTCAATAATTGTATTTGAAGTGTGTTTTTTTTATGGTAGTTTTCATAACGTAGACAGGGTGAGTGTATATCTAAGGTCTTTGGTGTTTATTTAGCCCCTAATTGATATACTGTTATAAATTTGTACACTAGATGAGGTAAAATAAACCATGCATGAGTATTAGATATTATACTGTATCAATATTATATTGATTTGTGCTTATTGTTGAAAGAGCAACTTCTGATGAAATGTAAAAATAAAATAATTGTAATTAAATATATTTTTTTTATCATTTTAACCATTATAAACCAACAAAAATATGATGAAAATGTGTGAGTTTCCACTAACTAAAACTCTTAGACATTTAATTGATTAAAACTTGACTAAATCTAAAACATTACAAGTTGACATATATGATAAAAACTAAAAAGTTACATTTAACACAGGACTAAGACTAAGACTAAAATAAAAAATACCTGACAAAATTAACACTAGCCTGAACCTGCATTCAGCATAGTAAATCTGGCGGAGAATTGTATAATGACAACATTTTGTTTTTATTTATTTTCCTGACCGACAACTGAAGCTCATTATTCGATCATTAACCAATAAGATTTTAATATCATTTTTTTTTTCAGGGCTTTAGCTTTAGATGCGCAAATAGCAGGATAAAAAACAAGCAATGAGGATTCTAGGGCTGCCCCCTAATAGTCAACTAACCTTTAGTCAATGAGAAGAGGCTTGGTCGACCAAAATTTTATTAGTCGCTTAGTCGCAGAAATAAAAAATCCAAAGTAAGTGGTGAGGTCACGCAGTCCATGATGGACAGATCATTACCTGCTGGATTGTGTGGTAATACAGTACATCCAAACAGTCACCTATTATTTATTGACCTCAAATATGGTTTATCATCTGAAATATGTAAGTAGTAACAACTTTACATGGCCGCTCAATCTAATGTTAACCTAGAAAATGTGCGCTATAAGTGTGTGTGTGGAGAGTGAAAGCTGAACAGTAGCGAGCTCACAGCATGACTGATGCACTCACTTGCTCTTAAAATACTCTGTCATTTTGGTCATACCGATAAGAGTAATACATCTTTTTAATCTGTAAAGCCTCTATGTTTATTTTTGTGCAAAAAGTATATAGCTTTGATTAGCTTTTTTTTTGAGAGAGAGAGAGTTCATCTTGATGTAACGTCTTTGTGTTCTTGTGTCGTGTTGTGGACTTTTCAGTTAAGTTCCTGTCTCTTGTTTCACCTGATTGTTTGCACCTGTATCTTGTTAGGCTGTTACCCCTGTTAGTATATGCAGTCTTTGTGTTTCCTGTTTAGTTTGTCATTTCATGGATGTTACATCAGTTGAGCTTATGTTTGTTTTTGGTTTTTCCAGCTTCCTTTATTTTGTTATTATTTAATAAACACTGCAATTGGATCCTGCCCTCTCCAGTCTTTTAGTTTACCCAATGTGATCTTTGTGTTTGTGAGATGAAACTGAAGTCAAACGTCCATTCAAAAAGCAAGCATGCTTAACATTTATTAAATACCATCCTAAGTTGTTTTGCACTCATGTTTTGTTTATTTATACTTTTACATTTGTCTAAGGAATAAACTACATTCAGTTGTTCAGTAGAATCCTACAATGTCTGGCTCATCAAAAATGGTAAAATATTTGTCTGTAGAATTCCTTCACTGACAAACCAGAATATGGAATTTATTTTTTGTTGCTTCTCTGATGGACAGCTGCGGTGTCTTATATTTTCCAGCAGGTGGCAGTGTGTTGTATGCATGAGTTTGTGTGTGTCTTTTAGGTGACCATTCTATGAGGAAAGGATGGCTTTGGGTTCACCATCTGCTCTGACTCGCCTGTTCGTATACAAGCAGTCGATCCAGGCAAGAATTGCTCTGTGATGGTGTGTGCGCGTGTTTGCATTTTTGCCAGAGGAACTAAAGGCTCAGCATGTGTGATATTTCTTGATCATGGCTCATTAAGCATTAAGGTCAAATATGGGTCAGTGTGTGTGTGTGTGTGTGTTAGGCCACATGACACGCAGCTGATAAACACTCACTGTTATGTCACTATTTAAAGTGTCAGAATGCCACCCATGTAATTGATGCAGTCACATAGATTGTGTATGGATGTGGTTTAAGTGTCTGTCAGGCCACATGAGTCAAAGCTGATTAACACTTACTGTTATGTCATTATGTTGTGTGTGTGTTCTCTCAGGTGGTCCAGCGGACCAGGCCGGTTTTCAGCAGTTGGACACTGTGTTGCAGTTAAATGGTCAACCTGTAAAACACTGGAAGTGTGTAGATCTTGCAAATGCTATTAGGTACATGTGTACTACTCTTTATATTCAGAGCACTGACCAGTATTTTTGAGTTTTTGTACAGTGAATTACAGTTTTTCTCTATCACTTTGACTCAGTTCTTGATTGAAAGTTTTTTTTTCTTCCTCAAAACAAGTTCAGATGTCTGAACAATTACTTTTCTTGTTCACATCAGATTTGAATTTCTTTGATTTTTAAACAAATTGCATGTGTTTTGGCATACTTGTGCAAATGAGTAAGTACAGTTGTCTACGATTTGCACATTAACTAAATTAACATGTCTTGTTGATCAAAACTGATGAGTTGATTCTTAGTGAAATTGTCAAACTCTTCACAATTACAAAACATTCTTTCATCACATGAGCCATCACATGCAAGATGATCCATTTAATCATCAAAATCTGTCAGACATGCGTGTGTATATTCCATAAATATCTGAATGGTTGTAATGTCTGCAAAGTTGGCAAATGGGCTTACCATTAGGGTTGCAAAGGGGCAAATAAATAAATAAATATTACCAGAATTTTTTTATTACCGGATAATTACCAGATTATTTGGAAAATGTACAGTATTTTTGGAAACTTTCGGAACCTTAAACAGTAGCAGCTACAGCAGTACTATATAAATACATTATATTTTTGTACAGGACATTTATCTGTAGAAACATGTTACCTTTAAACTGAAAATTCACAGTTTCTTGTTGTGGAAGAGCAATAGGAAGATAAGAATGTGTGGTGGTGGTGTTAGGGGAAAACAATAGAGCAGGGATCTCCAACACTGCTCCTGGAGAGCTACCATCCTGCAGACTTCATTTCCAAAGCTGCTCCAACACACCTGGATGTAATTAGCTTTCCAGTGTTTTTTCTTTATTTTTTTATTTTTTTTTTTATTCATTGACATCCGACCTTGATGGACTGAAGATTTCCATGTCAGAGAAGGGCAGAGCCACAGAGTCACACTTACTTACTACCAAATTGCCACATAACAATGGTAGTAGTTCAAAGGTGCTTACCAGCATGAGCAAATTTTTCTGGAATTTTCATTTTGACAAGCTGTTTTTAAACACTCAGAAGTCCAAGTGAACTTCGTTTTGGCCTGATTTTGTTCAAAATGACATCACAATAGTTCGCTGATTTCGCTCGAAGTATATCAGGACCTTTTGGGACTTCGAAAGAGCTTGCCAAATCAAGCTTTCGGAAATGTTCACTCCGGTTGGTAAACACCTTTCAAATGACCATTAGTCTGCGGCGATTACATAACAACTAGGTGTGTTCTGTCACTTTGCCTTCTTTGATGTGGAACTATTCAATGCTAAGGCAGTGCACATAAACAAACTCAATACTTGTGAGTCAGCTCCTTTTGATGTTTGCTTTTCTTTCCACTTTTGTTCTTTTATCTTTCACTCTCTCCAGAAATAGTCTTAGTGAGATCACAATGGTAGTTTGGCGTACAGGACCCTCTGTTAAAACCAATTTTGAGGGGTTAATCCATCATCCATCTTACAAGTCCTCTAACAATGACACTCCGGTTTCCCCGGCTAAAGCCAAGAGCAGGGACAAAACTCCCCACTTCCACCTCTGCCTGCACACCACTGCACCAGCTGTAGGATTGTAGTCAACGGCTCAGAGGGAGTGGGTGGTGGAAGGAGTGGAGCGGGAATCCTGTGGGGAGAACGGAGGACTGCAGTAGACGGCAAGACTAGCACTCTTAGAGGCGCGTGTGAAAGCATCAAAAGGGGACAATTATATCATCCTGTCACCTATAAACCCTGGAAGTCAGGTAGATCAAAGAATAGTTCATCAGTATGGGATCTCATGGCTGCTTTATATCTCAGTATGATATCAAAATGTGATAAGAGATTTCCATGTGTATTTCCATGTGTAAATTTTGCTATGTAGAAAAAAAAAGCAAAAAAAACCAAGTATGCTGCCTTGCTTTCTACTGTCTACATAGGCAGGGATTGGCAAATTTAGGTCCATTCCTAATCAAATACACCTGAAAAATCTAACCAAAGTCATCAGGATTACTTGACAATTACAGGCAATTTTTTTAATTTTGACATTTTTATGTTTAATGTAATGCTTATTTGTATAATTTATCATGCCCTGTCTGCTACCATGGATTATTATTATTTTTTTTTTTCTTTCACAAAGTAGTAGGTTCTAAATTCAATCTTAAATCTGAAATAAATTTTAGCATGAATTTTTTGGTGACTCAAAACCCAGATTTTATAGAAAAATTTGTATGGTTACAGAATGAGACCTACTGAATAATTATTATTATTATTATTTTTTTGTAACCAAGCATGTATTAGTAATTCATTGAAAAGCCATACAAAACTTTATTAAAGGGTTGGCTCAACCAAAATGAAAATTAGGCTGCCTTTTACTCACCTCCGAGGCATTCTAGGTGTGTATGACTTTCTTCTTTCAGATGAATCCAGTCGGAGTTATATTAAAAATTGTCTTTGATCTTTCAAGCTCTATCATTGCAGTCAGCCGGTGTTGCATTGTTTCAGTCCAAAAGACGTGAAATAAAAAGTGCCCTTCCATAAAAAAAAAGTGTCTCACACGGCTCCGGGGGGGCGGGGGGGGGTGTGTGTAGTGGCAAAGGCCTCCTGTAGCGAATCAATGCATTTTTGTAAGAAAAATATCCATATTCAAAATGTAATAATCACTTGAATATAGCTTGCGCTAATTGTTGTAAACGAAAGCAGTTCCGGGGGAATTACGTATGAGGTCAGCTTTGTGCATACACCGCTCAGAAGTGACACACACGGAAACACAGCGGAGAGATCAAAACAAAATAATGGTCACTAATTAGAAGTTCAAAACGAGGATTTGTAAAGAAGAATGTTGGAGGATTTTGATATAAGCCAAGGGGAGACTGGTTTCCTTTGCTAAAGTAAGGAAACTTAGCTTCTTTTGATCCTGTAAACAAATGTTGGTTTTCATGGGACTCACCGCCGCATGCGCAACGCTGCGGCGCTGCATCCCCATACTTTTCATGCTCTCTTTTTTCTATACTCTTATGGATATATGGATATAAACTGTCTTTACCTTAAGTAGAGCTATTCACAGGCCGTATACATGATAAAGATCTGTTGTATCACTGACAAAATAACAGAAGAAATTTCCAAGTTTAGTTTCCTAAAATGCAACTAGGTAAATAATCACCTCATCCAGCACTCTCTTTGTTTTCTGTTTTATAAAGTATCATGTTACTATTCCGATATGAGTAGCCACTGGAAATCCACATGAATCAAACTGAATCACAAACAATTTCAGTCCATTTTGAATAATTAGATCAAAATAATTTATTCGCAAACCTGGCATCATTCAAATCTAAACAGCTGTCAGAAAACGCATGACATTATTGCTGAAATACTGTCAGGGAAAACAATTCTCAGGTCAGCTGTATTTCACAGTGCCCAAGTAAAAAGGGGCTAGGGCAGGGGTGTCAAGCTCAATTCCTGGAGGGCCAGAGCCACTTTCACACTGCACGTTGATCCCGAAAAATTGACGGGTTGCCTTCTGTGTGAACACAAACACGTCCCGGGATTGATTCCGGAATCGATCCCAGGTTGAGGACCTAGTAACATTGTCGGGTTTAGTCCCGGAATGAGCTCTGTGTGAACAAAAGCCCGAACCAATGCCGTAATGGATGTGTCATAGTGATGACGCACGTTATTGTGCGACTCTTTTATTGGGTGTTTTGAAGGCAGATCAACGTTCGCAACGAAAAAAAAATATGTGCAAACTGTAATGAAACAGAGATCAGTTCCTCACTATACGTGCTGAAGCTGAGATTGTTCGTCAGCTTAAGTGAAAGTTAACGTGCCTAACGTTTTCGACTTGTGCATTACATGTCACATCCTGATGTCATGTGTCATTACAGGACCTTTACGAGTTGTGTGTGAATGCAAGCACAGATTCCGGGAAATCACTGGCAGTGTCAAGGAACCAAAATCTAACGATCCGGGAACAATTGCCGGGACACATTACCTGTGTATTATCCGGAATCTCAGTGTGAAAGGGGCTATAGTTTAGATTCAACCCTAATTAAACACACCTGATCCAACTAATCAAGTCTTTCAGGCTTATTTGAAAGCTACATGGTATGTGTTTTGAAGCAGGGTTGGAACAAAACTCTGCAGGGCTCCGGCCCTCCAGGAACTGAGTTTGACACCCCTGGGCTAGGGACACCCTGGTTGCATAAGTTTTGCAAAAACAAACTCCTTTACTCTTCCATTGTCTAGCCAAAACCTTAATTCCACGGGGCAATCATGGCGGGGAAATCTTTATCAGCAGACAGCAATGGTAAATTTTACATCAAGTAACCTGTTTACAGGGTCTAGGGTTGTCATATTTGCTTTTCTGTACTATTTATTTATCCTTCTGTTATCTGACTAAAACCTCACCTACAGTCTTTACTTTCTACCAGGTGGCCAGATGCTTCCCACACCTCAGGTGTCTGTTCCTCTCCCTCCGGCTGCTAGTGCCCAGTCAGCCCCTGGACTGGCAAGCAGAACATGTTTTCTGCGTCACTCTGGCAACAGTAATTCCAAAACACAGCACAGCGGAAACTACCTACAGAACTCAAACTTTGCAAACTACCAGAACTGCACCATTGTGAGATCACACTTGCCTCATTCCCACTATGGTACCTACGTTAAAATGACACCCAAAATCCTTATCTTCCCCATCTTTGTGCAGGTAAATCTTCCATATCTTCAAAATAAGGACAATCATTAAATAAAAAGATCTTCTGAAGTCTAGTAGTGATCTATTCTGAGATACTTATTTTTGAGATCCCAGATTTTACATTGGACATTAAGAGGCAGCCCAACTGTACTAAACTTGTTTATAATGCAAAAGTTTTAAAATGTTCTTCCTAAACCTACAATTCTTTAATATTACCATGAGCTATATAGGACCAACAATATGAAGAATTATGAATAGAAATATGAATAGGAATATGAATAGTTCATAAAGTAACTGTCTCTAAATCTTTCTTGTTCTCGGCAGCCAATAATTCATCAATACCAAAACATTAATCTTATTTATTCTCATTGCAAGTGAATAAGTATTTAATGTACCATTTTTCCCCCATGGTTTTTTGTAGATTGAAAGCGTGTCCCGCAACCTGTCCGATTAAGTCTAAGCACTTATATACAACACAGTGTCAGAAATTGCAAGTTACAGTGTACTATTTCAGAAAAAATGTGGTAAGAGATGGTATGTTTACTGTGTGGATTAAGTACACTCTAAAGAGCAGTACTGCTAGTTTAGCAATTTGCTGTATGTATGTTAGTAGTGATTATGTTTCTTCTATAACCTTCTTCAAACATGGATGTAATATTATACAGTAAATGTTATGTGAGTTATTAAGTCAAAAGTGGCTTACCTTGTAAACTGATTTAGAGTCTGTCTCTTTGTCTTCTGAAGCCTGTAGATCTGTGTAGCCCAAACAGAACACTGATGATCTCTGAAGAAATGATTCTATATGAGACCAAACATTTTTCTGTAAAGGTAAGAGATACTCTGCATATTGTGAATGTTCATTTAGGGCATTTTAGACTTGAAATTGTTATCCAGAACCCCTCTAAATTTAGTGCAATTTTATAACTTTATAAATGTGGATTCAAGTGATTTTTACTGGAATACAATGAACTTTATGGATGATATTACATTTCTCCCTCTTTTCCCTTCTTGTCAATGTCCAGTGTATACTCATTCACCCTTCTGGCCCTACATGAAAGAGAGATTTAGTCTTTCTATCTTTATTTTTGACCTGCTGGGTCTCTCTTGTGCAGTTTTACTTTAAAGGTGTATTGATGTGATAGTCCGAGGAAAAAAAAAAGAAAGAAAAAGAAAGAACAAAGCATGAATTAATTGCAAACATTCAAAACAAAGGATATTCAGTACTTGTAGTAGCAAGATGGACATGACAGTACAAATATCAAATGGAAACTGAATAAGGTGATAAAAACAGAAATGCAGAAAAAAATGGTAAAAAAGATAAAAAGGGAAATAAATAAAGAATTGCAAGGTCCATCCAATTGGCCCAATGAAGGTGTCCAATGGTGGCTGAAGGTTTCCAGCATGTTCTGTCTTTTCAGTGTGCAAAGTAATTTAATTTAAAATTAATTCTAATCTGACTCCATTTTATTATGATCTAAAATTTAGATTGAAATGCAAATTGTTTGTTTGTCCATTTCTAATTATTATTATTATTATTTATGATTCATACTCTTTATTTTCTTCAATGGTCAAAACTGAGAAGGAATATTTCTTAGTATAAAACTGCAAACACTTAATGTGTAATAGAAAGTAACTAAAAAGATAACTTTTACTCAAATCGTTGCAGTTCATTTTCAGCTATAGCACACATGTATGTGCTGTAGTATTTAACACAGAAATCATCACTGTATCAGCAATTTCACATTTACTGTCTTCAAATAAAGCAGCAGAACATCAGTGTTTGTGGCTCATCATTGACTAAAGCACAGGCTCTACTCTCCAGCACAATGGTGAACCACAAAACTACATTAAACTAACATATCTCTCTTGTGCAAAAACACATTAATACAGTTGAGTTCAGTATTTACTCTCCTTATCAATGTATGACTTTGCACAAATTTTTTTCTATGGATGTTCACAAATATTTCAGTCAAATTAACTTTTTTTCATTTGGTAAATCTGACTCTAACATTTTACAGTATATTGCTGTGCTGCCAGTAAATAACTGTTTTTCTACAGATTGTTGCCATAAATTAATTACAGTTTATTACTGTTAAATTACGTTTCATGCTGTTTTTTCTTCATCTTAAATCTTTAACCCCTTAAACCCCACAACAAAATCCTCAGTTTTAAATGAACACTTATAACGTGTGCACACTACAGAGTGTTAGAGTAACACTGAATCAGTGAAGTTAATGAGATAATTCTGTGATTAATTGATGATTGAGCATTAGTGATGATGGAAAGAGAAACACAAGAACTACAACTGACTTTAGCCACAGCCTTAGATGAAATCAACTGAAATAAAAGTCATGAAATCTCTCAAGATCTGATTAAACAACTCCTAAAACAGCTTCACATTACTAACCAGACTGACTTTATTTCTGTCAGATGTCTACAAAAGATCTTATTGAGAGTTGCAGAGATTTAGATGTTTTTTTTTCTGCTTCCATGATGGAGATCAGCACTGCTGAGCCCTCAGTTATGAAAGACCGTTAAAAAGACATCACTCATTTAAAAAACAAACAAAAAAAACAAAAACAAAAAAAATTTAGACAGACACATCAAGATTCAGTGTATGAATCAATACAATGCTTACAATCCACAAAATAAACAGATCAGCTCTGAACATCACAAAACATGCTACTAAGACTCAAAAAAAAAAAAAAAAAAGTAAAAATAAAAGCACATAGTTAGAATTCAAGAAAATAAGTGGACAATTCAGCGGCATAATTTATTCATGACGCAATCCATGCTGGGAGTAAAGGGTGAGTTTTGTGTTGTGCTGATATCCAGCATGCATTGCATCATTAAGCTTTTGATTGTCACCATTGTTGAGATTAATATGTTAACTGTTGATGTCTCTCTTTGAGTGTTAATGACATGGTAGTTCAAAATGTTTTAAACCTAAACTGTTTTTAAATCCTTATGTTCTGGTTGTTACATCATTGATTAATCTTATACTGTAAATCAAAGAAAAATAAAATACATATAATACATTCATATAACTACACTCCTAATGAATCCAACAACACTCTAAGTCAGTCTAGTAGATTATGGCTATTAGAAACAAGCAGCATCACTTTACCAACCAAAAAAAACAAATTTGCTATAACAGGTGCATCTTAAAGACACAGTTAAAGCAATCAAACAAAAGCTAATGTTCAAAAGTCGAGGGTCAGGAGCACAACTAAAGCAAACACTGATCTCAGCAATGGTAACAACAAATGAAACAATAAAACATCATCGTCTAAATCGCTGTAACTCTCAATTATATCTTCTGTAGACATCTGACAGAAATAAAGTCAGTCTGGTTAGTAATGAGTGAAGCTGGTAAAGCTGTTTGTTGAGTTGTTTAAATCTTCAGTTGATTTCTTCTGAGGCTGTGGCTGAAGTCAGATGTAGTTCTTGTGGGTGTCTTGTTTCTCTTTCCATCAGTGATTCTGCTTGTTAACAGGAAGTGTTCATCAGTGTCTGAATTCACTCATTAGTTTTTTCATTGTCTCTGTCAGGTGGACTATATTAGTAAACTCATGTAGAGAATAGTGAATGAGGTTGTAGGGTGTGATTTGAAACGTCGACTTTGAACGCTGTTAATTCACGATATATAGCAGCAGGCTACTTTCTAGAAAATGATGAATATTACACAGAATGCACTGTTTTAATGAAAAACAGCAAGTTACTGTCAAAATTTGGCCATTTTTTCAGTGATTTTTAACAGTGTATCATCAATAAATGAAATAAGCTTAAAATGAAAATAATAATAATCGGTAAGCCTTTCTTGGAAAGATGGTGAACCGCCATCCCCTCATAATAATTTCTCTCCCTATTTACCTATCTATCCATTCCAGAGAAAAGTTGAATTTAGTACACAATTTGGGATTCAACCAAAAACATGAAGCTGTGTTCAAGAAGGGGTTAAACTTAAATATTTTTGCTATTCTTTTCCAAATTTATTTGAGATGTGATATTAATTAAAGTGAAAGTGACGTGACATGTGGCCAAGTATGTTAAAGCTCTGCATTTATCTCATCCTAAGTGCACACGCACACACGCACGCACGCACGCACGCACGCACGCACGCACGCACGCACGCACACACACACACACGCACACACACCCCCAGAGCAGTGGGCAGCCATTTTTGCAGCAGCGCCCAGGGAGCAGTTGGGGGTTCGGTGCCTTGCTCAAGGGCACCTCAGTCGTGGTATTGATGAGTGGAGAGAGCGCTTTACATTCACTTCCCCCACCCACAATCCCTGCTGGTACGAGACTCACAACATTTGGGTTACGAGTCCGAGTCTTTAATCATTAGGCCATGACCTCCCCATATTAATCCCCCATATTAATCACCCATATTAATGGGTAAGACTGCACTTTTTGAGGTAATTTAATGGAGAAGCATTGTAGTGGAAGTGGGATGGCTTGTTCAACATTAAACCAAGGTGGGGTCCTCTCAGGGGAGAGGACCAATGAGCCAAATGTCTCAGGATGAAGGCGTAATTATAAAACAAAAGTTTGGGAAGCCCCAATCCTCCTTTGTCAACCGGCTGTTGCAACTCACTCGCATGCAACCGTGGGCGCTTATTATTCCAAAGAAATTACTTGGTTAACTTTTCAAACTGTTTAAAATATTATAAAGGAATATCTTCTGGGATTTACTAAAGTAGATAATTACTTTTTAGAAGGCAGTTCATTTTGAGAACATTCACCTTACTCCAAAGAGACAAATGAAGTCATGACCACCTCCCTACATTGTTTGATTTGATTTATTTTTTTATAGTAATAGTTCTACATTCAGACTTTTGAGGTAAGAAAATACCAAGGTATCTTATACATTGTTTGGGGCACTGGAAGGGAGCCAGCTGGAAAAATGACACAGGACAAAAAGCTGTCAAATGAAGAGCTTCAGACTGCAAACTCCAGAGGGTCTAAAGCCAAGCAAAACCACAAGAGAGATAATGGGGATCCTTGACGGGTCCCTCATCAGCATAAAATAAGAAGAAATCTGTCCATTAGTCTGTACTGCAGCTTGGGGTCACGTGTACAGTAATTGTATCCATTTTAGAAAACATTTCCAAACCCAAAAGATTTTAATGTCTCAAATCAATACTCCCACTCCACACAGTCAAAAGCTTTTTCCACATCCAGTGAGATTGCTGCCACTGGAACATCAGTGTCAGCCATTGACCACATAATATCCTAATGTTATCTTCCCTATTTCTGTCACGTATAAAACCCACCTGATACCATGCACTAAAGAAGTAAAAACCCTGTCCAACCTGTTTTCCAGAATTTTAGAAAGCATTTTAACATCTGCAGGAATTAAAGAGATTGAACTATAACTCTTCCAATCAGACGGGTCCTTTCTAATTATTATTATTCTGACACTTGATTATTCTAGTTAACCCTTTTTTGATATTTACTCATTCCTTAGGAATCTTTGTCGCTCAGAGTGTCTCGCGTCTGCCATTTTATGTGGACCTCAAGGTCACAAACTCGCCAGTCTAATCATTAGTCAGAGGTTATGACTAATAATATTTAATAGGTCGCCCCATGCTTATCATTCTTTAAATAGTAGTTTTGTTTAGCCCCCTGCAGTCACGTATGTACAACTCAGTTAATGCTCAAACAATAATCAGAGATTATGCTAGTTCTATTTATCTAGCCCCCAATAGTTATATAACTATGTAAAACTTGACTAAATCTGACAAAATAATCAGAGGTTGTGTCAGTAATATGAAATATGTTAATATTTCAATAGTATTTTTATCTAGCCCCTGATAGTTAAGAATAATTATTTACAACTTGAATAAAGCTCAAACTATAATCAGAGGTTATGTTAGTACTATTTATCTAGCCTCCGATAGTTTATACAACTTAAATAAAGCTGAGACTAAAACCAGCGGTTATGACTAGTACTATAACTAGCTCTCATGCAACTGCATACAACTTAACTAAAGTCAAGCAGTTAACCAGAAATCTAGCATCCCAACTGATGTACCCCCCCATGCTCCATTTAACCTGAGATCTAGTGGGTACAGTACTTAACCCTGGACACAGATTTGCGAAAACATACGCCTTCACTTAATCTACCTGAGAAAATAATTTCAGAGTAAGTCAGAATAATATCAAATCAATGTATTATTAGTCAGCTAAAATGTATTACGCCAACTACACAGTCAATTCAGAGATAATCACTACACAATATCAAATTCTCAAAGATAAATCTAAGAGTAAAGGATGCATATCTGATGTCAGAAAAATACATAGTATGGAGTGTGCGGACACACTCCACTCTACAGGCTCATCTGGCTGCAGAAGTGCCCTGATCTTCTTGTGTCATTTCCCTTTGTAAAAAATGTGATGCCCCTTTTTCCACAAGTTGATATGACTCTTTAGGGTCTTAATGAAAAGTCTGTAACATAGTTTGGTTAAAATTTCTCAATGGTAGTGTAAAAAGCACCTTTTTACCCTGTCAAAAACAGCTCTTTTCAGAGCAAGCCGTTTTGTAGCATTTTGCTTTAAATGTTAATGAGCTCTGCTGATCCCGCCCCTCTCTTCCAAGCTGCTCTTAGAGAGACTGTTTACTTTAGCCACATTCATTGTAAAACTTGCTAATTAGCACATTATTAGGAAAGGCGATTTGCAAAGATTCATTAAAAAACCTTATACTCACTTTTTCAGGCCCCGATATACTTCAAACGAAGTTCATTTTCTTGTTTCGGGGCAAAAATAAGTTTGAAAAGGCTGAGCAACGGTATACTGTTAGCGAACTTTCCGACACCCCCGCGCTGCTGGAAGTGGGGTGTAGATTAATATAAACATGTGTCACGATGCTGGCATGTATCCCCTAAACAAAATGATGAAATGAAGAAGTGTTGGCAATCTAGGTGCGAGACGGGCACCAATGGTCAGAATATTATAGATAAAAGAATAATGATTAGCAGCAGTTCAGAGTCAAGTATCATGTTTGCAATACAAAAGAACCATAATCAGTCCTTTATGAGAAGTGTGAATGGTTCATAGTCTGAAAACTTTAGCATGATGTGGGAAAAAAAAATATTGGAATCAGTTTGTTACTTTATTTTATTAGTGTTCATTTATTTTATTAAACTGGATAAATTGATTTGATAAAAACAAAGGTTTATTATTGTATATTTGTTTGGCATTTCATTTACTGTATACCCTTTAAATTCGCTTATTGAAAGAACAGCAGCAGCAGCAGTATGGGTGTAACATTTATTTGAAACACATGTATTTGGTACTTGCTACCTTATATCTTTACTCTTTCCTTTTATTCTTTTCATGGTTTTGGAAAACTTTTCTTGGATGTTTCTCTGCATTGCTTTTTGCATAACTCCGGGTCGTCGACACCAAGCTTCGTTGCAATTTCTTTCTAGGAATAAAATACTCTACATCTTTAAAGTCTGTCCGTGAGCGATCGTACAGGTGCGGATATATTTGTGCAGCTCAGCTATTCGACACTCAAGTGTATTCAGGTGTATTCTTGAATGACCTCCGCAGAATGAGGAACGAACAGAGCAAAAAACAATTACGTCAAATAAGGTGATTGGACAGAACACACCCACCGATTGCGTAACCTTCACAGATCAATGGAATCTCAAAAGTGTTTAGGAGCCAAAGCAAACTCCCCCCAGAAAGTTCGCTTTGGTGAGCCGTTCCGAACTGCCAAAAGGAACTCAAAACGAACTTCGTTTGGCCTGATTTTGTTTGTTCGAAATGACGTCATATCAGTTCGTTCTTTGATTTCTTTTGAAGTATACCGGGGCCTTTCAACAAAATGAAAATCACCAAATCTAAAAATCTTTCTCACTTTGTCTATAAAATATGCAACAGGCTTTTTAAAATATGCATATCAATTTCACAGTCTTCAATAGACACAGCAAATACAGCTTATTTATTGCATGTAAAACATATTGTTAATGTGAATCCTGTGAGAGGACTCAGATAGCACTAACATTGGCTGTTGCTATGATATACAGACGGCAGAGCATCAGGAGTTTCAAGGAAGATCAAGGGAAAGTAGAAAACAAGAGTGGTACAAAGGGGATCTAAGAAGACAGGAAGGAAAGACAAAAATACATGTAGGACATAAAAGCGGCATGCTTAATAATTATGAACAAATAATCATAATTTTTATGATAGTTTATCTCATAATATATTGCTGCAATAATCTATTACACCATTTAGCCTAACGATTTATAAAGCAAACAGCTGTAATAGTATACAATGTAATGTTACATATCACACTGCATGACACTGCATAAACATTTACCAAAGGTCCTAGGATCTCAGCTGATGTCTCTCTTAGCTCTTTTTCACTTTCCAATGGGAAGAAACTCCCAGTCACCATCGAGTCAGGACATCTTTGGAATTCATCACTCTTCAAAACCGGAAGAACATGAGTTTGTATGAAATTATGCTAAATGTTCGCTGGACGAACAGATTAGTTGATAGCAATTTAATTCTGCTATAGTTACTACTGGCAGCTCATATAAGTAATTGTAATTAATCATAATTAATTGTAATTATTTATATACATTTCCCTTTTGAGCTTAAATTTACTACAGAAATGGTGGAGAATGGTGGCAATCTTTTAAACGTACAAATCGTTTATTTGCAAGTGGACTCAGTATCAAACGTGTGTGTTTGTTGGGGAACATGAGAATGTGTAGTAATCTTAGACAACTTAATCCAAAAATTTTAATAAAATCCGCAAAATTCATTTGAAGAACCAAAATCAGCCAGAAAATCAGTAATTATGATTAGCAGATCGTGCATCTTTCAAATCATCTCAGATGTATTAAGCAAGGTATGAAGAACAGGCCCCAGGGACTGAGGCTAACAGAGCCATCCAGATAAACAAGCAGAATATGAAGAACCAGGAAAACAGGACAACAAGAGAACCAGGATAAAAGGCTTAGAACTGCAGCTGTAACACATACAAGACTTCGTAAAGACTGACTGAAAAACACCAGGATTATATTGGTAGAGGTAATGAGCAACAGGTGAAAACAATCAGGCATGATGAGTCCGGGCAATGGGTTATGAGAAATGAAGCCCAAGACTGATTGACAGAGGTATGGGATGCAGTTCCCTCTGGTGGTTAGCATGGGCACTCCAGCTGGTGATCGAACAGACAGGTTCAGTTGGTGTAGGACTGATAAATGGATGGATGAACAAGTAAATTTTGATTATATATGCCAATCTAATACGTTAACTGCAAAAGCAGTGCAATTTCACAAAGCATTCTTTTTCTTTCTTTCTTTCTTTGTTTGTTTCTTTCTTTCTTTCTTTCTTCTTTCTTTCTTTCTTTTAATAAACAAAGTTCTATTTAGGTTAAATGTAGAAACAGCTTAACATTTATACAAAAAATATTAGTTGATTATCTTCAACAGTCTTTAGGTGAATTATCAAGATAAATGAATTAGCAGAGAGGAAAATGGGAAAAAAGTGTATCAGCATAATTTTAATGTAAGTAACATAATCCCACAATTAAGTTCAGTAGAAAGGTGCTGTAATGGGTTTTTATATATGATATGTTGGGTGCAGTCATATGAGAACTAAATTTAAAAAAAGCAATTATTACTGTTATTTCCATTTTTCGAGACTTGTTTTCCCTTTAATCTCTACTCATACTCTACAGCAGTGGGGTCTTGTGCATCGGCAGTCACATCACATGTATTGTATATGACTCCAAATGTTCTTTTAAAACATCTGCATTTGATCCATTTTTGCTGAATTCTCTCTCTCTCTTACCTCTCTAGGTAACAATCTTTATATACTCAGATTTGATGTTGGTGACCAGAGAGGATGAACTGGGACAATGTAACGTCCTGCAAAACCCACTGTACCTCAGACAGCTGCAGCTGCAGTATGGTGAGTGACAACTACACACATATATAATGACACTATAACAAAAAGATCTAATCTCTTCAGCATTTGGTATGGAAGCTGATGAGAATGGGTTGTGAAGCTGGAAGAAGTCTATATCAGAGTCTAGAAAGTTTTGGCAGTGCACAGAAGATCATATCCCACCGGGTTCATGGTTGTGTCTAGTCTGTTTTCAGGAAGCAACACAGAAAATGAGCGTATAAATAAGTGCTGGGATCTTTATTTGAAAAGACAAAGCAGCAGAGCAAGTGAGTAGTGGTGGATGAATGCACAGCAGAAACACAGCCGTGGATGGCAGGCAAAAGATGAATGACAGGAGTTATCATAAAAACAATAAATAGAGATTGATGAGTGTCAACACAATGGTAAAGTATATGAAACAAGAGGAAGGTCTTCAGGAAACTGAAGAAGGACCACAAAGCTAGAACACTGCAGAAAGTAGACAGTCTAAAATAGGCTATTTTAAATAGTCCTGGTTGTAGACTAGGCAATGTGGAATTTAAGGAGTCCACAATTTTCTGGGTGATAGCTGACAGGTGTATATGTGGTTAGAAATCAAGGGAGAGTGAGCAGAGACTGGGAGGGACTGGGAGTCTAATGGAGGTGCGACAAAAATACTCCTGGGACTGGGATCTTTGTACACTTTTTTTTACACATTGCTGATGCTCAAGAAGGCCCCACACTATATTAGGAAGCAAGAGGATGGGTGGTAAAAAAGTATTATTTTGTCTTATGCAATATGGAATATCTGTACAGATACGCAGATTCGGCTTAAGGGAATAAAAATGGACTCAACTTTTATTCATTAACATGCCATCCATATACAAACATAACAAACTTCTGTAGCATAAACAAAACTGAAAAAAAAAGATGGTGTTCAATGAATTGTGTTTAGTTTACCTACCAGTGCATGTTCCACATTTTCTTCAGAATATTTTGTACTTGTCTAATACCACAATTTTTATTTTTTTATTTTATGTCTTAGGTTTTAAAATGAGGCTTTTGCTTCCTTCCTTCAGGATGGGAAGGTGGAGGAGAGGATGTTTTAATGAAACAAACAGTGTGTCACTAAAGCTCCTAACTAAGCTAAAATGGGTTGATGTCATAGCACACTCTGAAATTGTCAGAGAGCAGAGAGTGACATCTGCTGTTGAATTTAGATATTTATTTTAAACTTCAACCATTACATTCTTAAAGCTTTTTGTTTGCCAGATAAAATATTGAAAATGATATGCAATGGAGGAATAAACTATTTTGGAATGAAGCATTTAAAAAAAAAAAAAAATCTTTACATCATGCATTTCCATTTTTTTTTCTTGTCAGCAGGAATCTTTACCATAAAATATTAACTTGAACTACCCCCTGAGATTTTAAGTTAATATTTAACTAATTCAAAAAACATTTTGTATTTTTATAGTTCTCTGAATTTCTGTTAGAGAAGAGCGGGTTGTCACACGTTTTATCTTAGTGAATTCCAGCTATTCTCAGTGTATGTCACTTTCTTTTTAAGCATATACCTTATCATATACTGTACCCTATGCTCTTCACACTCTAATTCTGCCAGAATCTCTGAGATGATTTTTTAGATTACTCTGTCTTTACTAAGGTGACTTAACAAGAGTGTAGCTGTACAGTTAATGGGGATATCATGGCTCAGATTATTTCCTCTTTGAACAGTTTGATAAGAAGTGTTTGACTTCATGCCGAGATCCTAAAACAAGTAGTACAAATACAGGCTGTGGTCAATGAAGTGTCCCTTTTCTTTCTGGCTGGATTAGGGTGTAGGTTGGGTAGCAAATATCATCACAACCATGTAACAGCCATTGCATATATGTCTTTACTAATTTAGTGAGATCAGTGTGTGTGTATGAGCGTGTGACAGGATGACAGTCACAGAGTGGGTTGGGTGTGTGTGTGTAGGTGTCTCACAGACAGGGGACCGTACAACTGTCTCCTCTGATCAGTCCCTCTAATAATTGTTTGAATAATGGCATTAGATTGGTCATATAAAAATGACTGGAAAAATATATTTTTGAAAATCAATATTTACCCAAATGGGTCTACAGATTATTATTTATGTATAGTTGAAATTAGTTTTAAAAAGTTACAATGTAATATAGTATTGTTGGCAATGTTAAATAATTGCAAAATGCAGTCTTCTGTGAAAATGTAATTTATAGTGGGTTAGTTGGAGAAAACGTAATTATGATTAATAAGTGCATTGGTGGGAAGACAGAAGCACAGAGTCTTTTGTCACATTTATACAAACTTATGCAAAAAAAAAAAAAAAAAAAGTTTTTAAAAAACTTATGGAATTAAAGATACTGAAAGATGTCTAAGTGAAGAAAAATAGTTAAAAAACGACAATATGGATGATAAACGAACACTCTTGAGGGAAAGAGAGCAGTAAAGGAACAGTTCATTCAAAATGAAAATTCTGTCATTTACTCACCTTCATGGCTGTTCCAAACTCAAATAATTGTTATTTTTTTTGTACTGCAGAGCACAAAAGAAGATATGATCGCTTAGAAAGAAAAACTTAAAATATAAATCTAACTGTGTAATACAGTGTTCTGTGATATTTTTCTGGGACATATTAGCATAAGAAAATTATAAGCAAAACATCTTTTCTCAGCGGGAGTTTAGCAGGCTATGAACAGAACAAAGCACTGCTTTTTAAATTGGAAGCATTTAGACTGTATATGTATTTCATTAAATTGAACCCTTCTGTAGATTAGTAATTGCACTCGGGTTGTATTGTGATTTTGATTGCACCTGTGGGTAATATGTTCAAACTCTTGCTTAGACTTGTAAACTCCCGTAAATGTAATTATAGCACTTTACAATAAGTTTTGATTTCTACATTTACTACTAGTCCATTTTTAAAATTCCAAGCTGTATACATTAACATGTATTATTCATGTATTATTAACAAACTTGAAGTAACTATGAACACAAACTAGGTTTATATTTTATATAAATAATCATTAAATTAATTGCTGTAACAAAAATGTTGTTCTTTGTTAGATCATCAAATGCATTAAAGGGTTAGTTTACCCAAAAATGAGAATTAGCCCATAAATTACTCTCCCTCAAGGCATCCTAGGTGTATATGACTTTCTTCTTTCAGACGAATCCAGTCAGAGTTATATAAAAAATTGTCTTTGATCTTTCAAGTTGTTTAATGGCAGTCAGCGGGTGTTGCAGTGCTTCAGTCCAAAAGAAGTGAAATAAAAAGTGCCCATCCAAAAACTTTATAATTTCTAAAGAGGTTAAAAAAAGTGCTTATCCATAAAAAAAGTGTCTCAACACAGCTCCGGGGGATGAACAAAATTCTCCTGTAGCAAATCTATTTGTTTTTGTATGGATTGTGATCACTGTTGTACACTAAAGCAGTTCCGGGCAGATGACGTACGAGGTCAGCTTTGCACATGTGCCGCTCAGAAGTGATACACGCGGAAGCGCAGGGAAGAGATCAAAACAAAACAACGGTCACTGATTGGAAGTAAAAAATAAAGATTTGTTAAGAAGAATGTCAGAGGATTTCGATATAAGCCAAGAGGAGACTGGTTCTCCTTTGCTAAAGTAAGGAAACTTTGCTTCCTTTGATCCTGTTAACAAACGTTGGTTTTCATGAGACTCACTGGCACATGCGCAGCGCCGACATCATACATCATCTGCCTGGAGCTGCTTCCGTGTACAACTGTAAACGCAAACTAGATTAAAGTGATTATTACATTTGAATATGGATATTTTTCTAACAAAAAATGCATTGATTTCGCAACAGGAGGACTTTGTTCACCCCCCGGAGCCATGTGAGACACTTTTTTCTTATGGATGGGCGCTTTTTTCTTTCACTTCTTTTTGGACAGAAGCACTGCAACACCCACTGAGTGCCATTTAACAGCTTGAAAGATCAAAGACAAGATTTTTTAATATAAGTCCGACTGGAGAAGAAAGTCATATACACCTAGGATGCATTGAGGGTGAGTAATGTATGGGCTACTTTTCATTTTTTGGGTGAACTAACCCTTTAAGGGAATGTTAATAAATTTAACCAACATTTTAAAGTGTTACCAATGTAGGCTGACTGTATTTATGCTCACTCAGGGTATAGTGAAGGTTCAATAAAGCACTTGGGGTGTGTGTGATGAAGACATTAATCAAAGCTTTACTCTGCAATTGAACATGATGAGCTCTCAGAAACCTCTGGGGTCAATAGGGTTCATAAAATTCAGGTCTGAGGGACAGAGAAAACAGCCACCAATCAGAGAAGGCTGTCGTGAATCTGTCACCATTGAGTGACAGAGAGGTCCCGAGAGAGGATGGGGAGACAACCTGATGTGCTGCTGGTCATGGTGACCTGAAAATTAAGACACAAATCTTTGGAAGTGCGAAGGCAGCTTTAATGATGTGTAAGGGTGGACAATATTGTGTGAACCTCAAACCTTAAATAATTTGCTCTCTTCAAACTGTTGGGAATGAATTCCTTTTTTCACTTCGATGGGTACTGCTAGTGAAGGGTACAGTACTCGGCTTAAGTCAGTACACTTCAAGGTGGGAAATTAATGGGGGCTTGAGGCAAAAATGGCCTGTAATGTTTTCTATTATTTTTTAAATGGTATAATTTATACAACTCTAAAAAAAAAAAAAATCAGCATTTCTACATGTATGACAGCCATTCAATTCCAGTGTCTGCTGAATTCCAACACAGGCACCACCTCATTCTGCTGATCACCTAAGCCAAATCTTATTTAACGAGAAAAAATATAAAAACCCACTGCTGTGGTCAATGCTATCTTCTTGCAGTAGGACCTGGTGGATGGCAAAAAACAGTGGTAGTAGTAGAAACAAATAATAAATATTGGCCATGCCAAAAGAAGTTGATAAGAAAAGTTTTGAGTGAGGAAAAGAAGGGTTCAATTCTGGCTTTACTGAAGCCCCTTTCACACTGTGATTCCGGAAAATACAACGGGTAATGTGTCCCGGCAATTGTTCCTGGGGTCGCTAGATTTTGCCCCTTTGACACTGCCAGTGATTTCCCGGAATATTTGCGTGCATTCACATACAACCCGTAAAGGTCCCGTAATGATGCGTTGACATCAGGATGTGACGTGTAATGCATGAGTTGGAAAACGCTAGGCACGTTAACTTTTCCCTTAAGCTGATGAACTAACTCAGCTTCAGCGCTGATAGTGAGGAGCTACTTGATTTTTCTGCTTCATTACAGTTTTGCCCCTTATTTTTTGTCGCGAACGTTGATCTTCCTTCAAAACACCAGGTAAAGAGAGTCGCACGATTAACTTATGACACAGCATTGGTTCTGGCTATTTTGTTCACACAGAGCTTGTTCCGGGACTGAAACCCGGCAATGTGACTAGGTCCCCAACCCAGGATCAATTCCGGAATCAATCCCAGGACATGTTTGCGTTTCACACAGAAGGTGACCCGGCAATGTTCCGGCAATTTTCCGGGTCCCGAACGTGCGTGTGAAAAGGGACTTGACAGAGGGATACAGTGAGCATCAGGTTGCTTCCATGCCTTAAAATTTAGGTTAAGACAGCAGTTTATAAGAACAAGGTCAAGCTGCAGATTGGCAGAGGGGGCCAAATGACTCTCCACTGACCAGAATGATCCGCCAACTCATTCCAATATCAACTGTAGGATGACATCAAGTGACCTACAAAAAGAATGGCAAACGGCAGCTGGGGTGAAGTACACAAAGCAGGGATGGGATTCGAAACAGGCTCCTAGGTGGCAGTTATGCAAAAAAGCTCTTCATCAATGAGAAGCAAAGAAGATCCATGCTGAAGTTTGCAAAAGACCATAAAGATTGGACCGTAGAGGACTTCAGTAACGTTCATCTTCTCTGAGTCCAATTTTCAGCTTTAGCCCAACACCTGGTAAGCTAATGGTTTTAGACAGAGACCTGGAGAGGCCTACCAGCGACAGTGTCTCGGACCCACTGTGGAAATTTGTTGGAGGATAAGTGATGATCCTGGGGGTGCTTCAGCAAAGCTGGAATAGGGCAGATTCTTGTGAAGGGTGCATGAATCAAGCCATGCATAAGGCCTAAGGTGTCCTGGAATAAAACTTGCTTCCTTCTGCTCTGACAATGTTCCCCAACTCTGATGATTGGTTTTTCCAGCAGAACAATGCTCCATGCCATACAGCCAGGTCAATCAAGGTGTGGATGGAGAACCACCAGATCAAACCCTGTTCAAGGTCCCCAAAAAAAAAAAAAACCCCCCCCCCCCAAAAAAAAAACCCCCCCCCCCAGAACAATGCTCAAGACCCCCCCCCCCCCCCCCCAAAGCTCAAAAAGGGAAGAAAAAAACCCCCCTGACCCCCCCCAAATCTCCAGACCTGAAGGCCTTGAAAACCTCAAAAGGAAGATGGAGTGGTCACAAGCCATCAAACAAAATCTGAGCTGCTCAATTTTTTTTGCGCCAAGAAGTCACCCAATAGCAATGTGAAAGACTGGTGGAGAGCATGCCATGACACATGAAGCTGTGACTGAAAATCAGGGTTATTCCATCAAATACTGATTTCTGAACTCTTCCCTAGTTAAAACATTATGATGTAAGTTACCTATTATGATATAAGATAAGTGTTTTAAAACAATAAGAACTTGATTTTCTTTGCATTATTTGAGCTGCAGCTGTTTTTTTTTGTGAGCAGTTATCATTTTCTGCAAATAAATGCTCTAAATGACAATATATGTGCAGTGAACAATCCAAGATGTCTGTGTCTTTCTGTCTTTAGTCCAAAGAAATTAAGATTTTGAGGAAAAAACTTTCCCAGGATTTTTCTCCAAATAATGGACTTTAATGGCGGCAACGGGCCTGATAGTCCAAATTGGCAGGTTCATTGCAGCTTCAAAAAGCTCTACAAGATCCCAGCCGAAGAATAAAGGTCTGATCTAGCGAAACAATCGGTCATTTATCTAAAAAAAAATTCAAAATGTATGCTTTTTAACCACAAATACACATCTTGTGCTAGCTCCGCGATGCGTGTCCATGACTTCACACATTAAGTAAATCTAGCATGTTTATAAATTAATTTCATGTTGCCTATATTATAATCATGTTGCCTGACTAATATTATGACTTCTGTTTGTTTCCTCAGATCACAGTGAAGATCTGCGATTTTTACTTGATGCACACAATTGAGGTGAGTTACACTTTTGTTAATGTTTTAGGACTGATGAGGATTTCTGTCCCATGGTATGATTTTTTTAAAAGGCTTTTAACTGTTACATGGTCATAATAGGTTTTTAAACTTTTTGTTGTCTTTTTAATTTTTGTAAAAATACAGAAGTTTGTGTACGTAATATTTTGTATATATAATATTATATAAAATATTTTTGTTTAGTTATATTCCTATTATATATATTTTTTAACAGAATCACCAATACTGCTATCCTTCCTATCAGACCAAGCTTTTAACATTTTTGATAAACATTTTTAATGAGAGTCGTGCTACTACTATTAAAAAACTACTACTACGACAACTAGTTTACACCAGGGTTTTCAAGCACTATCTGGAGCCTCCCCCGCACCATATGTAAACTTGTTTGGTAGTTCACCTGGTACAACATTGTACTTGCACTGTGAAGAGCTTGGGTATGAGTGAAACAAGCCATGAGAAAAAACGCTAAAAGACTTGACAGTAAATGCATTTTTATCTGACATTGTTAACACTGTTTAGGATTGCGGGTAGGGTACTATAATATTTTCAAACACGATAAAGCATTAAACTTTTAGTGCCACTGACCCAGACCACCTTTCATTTACAAACTGCCACAACGTGTAACAACAACCAAAGGTAATAAAATGTGGTTATATTGACATTTATTTGTTCACCCTTCATATCCTTTTTTTTTTACATTGACTGTGTAAAACTGCTTGGCGTTAATATAAGTAACTTTCTCAGGGACGACACTTTTCAAGTTATTCTTTTTCTTCTTTTAGTAAGTAACTTTCTCAGGGACGACACTTTTCAAGTCAAATATGTAAATAAAGTGATTTTGTGAATATCTGTCATACGGTTTTTGGGTTTGTGTAATACACTATTGCACTTGAGTTCTCACTACACTTACCTACCAGTGGACATTATTATATAGAAAAAGCTAGATCTTATTCTAGTTTCACCTCCTGAGCCCGTTGTCAAGGCAACCAGCCCATAGAGATTTAAATTTGCAGTCGGTGGATTATTTGAAAATGCACATTCATTCAGTCAGTAGGAGCGCCTCTTGGAACGTCAGAAATCCATGAATCTGACTGTCTTTATGCCTGTCCCATTTTGACCACAGTGGTCCGGCCAAGGAGGCCATCCTTGAACTCTCTGCCTGTCCTAATCACGGCCAAAGAGACTTGGTCCCTGAACTCACCAAATTCTGCCCTGTCATGGCCAACGGGAGGCCATCCCTCTAAACAAACTTGCCTGAACACTCTGTCTGTCATGTTATGGCCATGGAGGCCACTCACAAACTGTGAGATCACAACTGTGTCTGTGATACTGCGGCCCACTGTTCAAGGATAATCTGCCTGTCATGTTACGGCCATGGAGGCTGTTCATGTTCAGTTATAGCCTATCATGTTATTGCATCAACTGAGATGACCGTTCAAAGTTACTATGCCTGTTCGTCAAGGCCAGGTGGTCATGTCCAATGTCTCTGATCCGGCCCACTGGCCAGACCTGTGGTGGTCTTCTTCCCAGAAGACAGGTCCCCAGTGAAGACTTTGTCTCCTGTGATGGCCACCGGGACAAGACCACAGGAACCAGTTGAGGTCCTCTGCACAATGTGACTTTGCTGCAGCCTGGAATTAAAAAAAACTGCTGAGCCTTGTTTTTTTCCCACGGTTGTTTTTTCTCCATTGTGTAAAACGATGGAGTTTGGGGTTCCTTGCTGCTGTTTCCTGTGGCTTGCTTAGTTTGGGGACACTTAATTTCCAACGATCATCGTTGACTGAGATTGCACAGATACTATTTACAGATACTATAATACTGCTCCACAGCCCATGGTTTTGCCCACATGCTTTCACAGTCCAGGGTTTCCCGATCATTGGGGGATATGTTCCACTGGTTTTTTGAGTTTTTGTTTCTTGTTTGGGGGTTTCTTGTCTTTTTTGTTTTGTGTTCTCTTGTCATTGTCATGTGTTTCGCTGATCCCGTCATGTGATTCTGCCATGTGGTCCCTTTGTTCATGTGTCTTGTTGTCATATGTTGTTTCTGTTTAATAAATACTGCACTTGGGTTCTTACTACACTTGCTTCCAGTGGACAATTTATTAGAAATTCACTGTTCAAATGTAAAAAAGAGAAAAAGAATGTGTTAGAGCTACATTTTTGTACACACAAATACAAATACTTATGACATCACATGGCAATGTGTAAAGTGTTACCTCATATTTATAGTAGTGTGTTGGGCACTTTGTGTAATCATGTAGCTCAGCATCTAATAAACTAAATCACCAGCTTTAATACAATTGCACATATAATCCATGCAATGCAAACGGTTTCCCTTTTGTATTATGTCCACACACTTACATTTACAATTCCACAGATTGTCCCATGGATTGCTATTGATGTAATTATTAGCTCATCTGTGATCATAAATTCCGGGAACAAGGTTGAGAACCACTGATCTATTAGATCGATCAGAAGCGGGCATCTGTTATGGATCGGCATGATGGATCCGCTGGCATGCTTTCATCCCTGAGTAACATAATGCAAGACTTTAGAGACGGAGAGAGCCTATATAAGCCTATATTGATGAGGAAAGTTCCACTGATCGCAGTTACCAGTACGTAAGTGCCTGGGCTCAGCCCAATTGCCTACCACTATACAAAGGCTGTCTAAGTTTCACTAACTTTTAAAATGCATTTATTTTTTAGTTATTTTAACTTGAATGATCTGGACAAAATAATAATAGGACATAATACCTTTAACCCCGCCAGGGCAATTCTAAACCCATTAACATTATCTTTCTTAGATTTTTAGTGTCTGTTCTGGAAAGTCACGTGAATTTTTTTTCTCTGGTGTGCCTTAGGTGAGGCTGACCTGACCTGAGACTACCATGCCTTCTGCTTTAGCTATCCATTTACTACATGGCACATGCTGATTGGGACCTCTTGATGATTCTGCAGGTCCAATTAGCTTGGTAAATGCAAATTTTAATAGTCATGGTTCAGGGTTTGCTTTAACGCGGGGTTCTGCAGCACCCTGTCAGATTTTCCTCCAAACCCATCCATTTCCCACAGATCCCCATTAGGGCCCTGCATTCCAAGCCCGACGATCCGACGGGTCCCGACCTTCTTTAGCCCCCTAGGGACCAATTTTCGGGCCCAGTTTTACACATCATATGATATTACATTGTGGGTCTGGTGGGCTGGGCACTGGGTGTGTTCTACTTTTTTATATTTTTATATTTTCATCAAATTAAGAATGGAAAAGAATGTGCTGTGTTGGTGTAAAAACAACACAAAGAGCCATGCTAGACCGCAACTGTTAAGCCTGATGTTCCACAACTACACAACTAAAACACATCAGGCAGATCACTGTGCTGTTCCGTCTTGAAGACGTAGTTGGTGTTTCACACTATGTTACCACACTATGACAAAATGATCCACAACAGGGGGTCACACAACTAAACACTAAGATTGACAAAACAACTCTGTCACCCAGCCAACTCTACGTACCTGGTGACCCAAACCACGTTTTGTCATGGAATAACATTGCGAGAAGTTTGACGGAATGACATGAAACAACAAGTATCAGGACGTCTGTTTATTAGTGAAAAAAATGAAACACCGGGAAGAAATTTGTGCTGCAAGCTGTTTGGTGTTGCTGATGATAGAACACAATATCAACTCCATTCAACTAGCTCGAATTTCTTAGTGTGTTGCAAACTTTTCTTCAGAATTGCATGTGTGGTGCTGCTAGATGTTTTCTTCCACTGACGCAACCAAAACCCATGCCACATTGCATTCTCCACTGGCTGTGTCTTGTTGCGACACACGACACCGTGTTTTATATTTACACTTCTCTGACGGTTGAGTTCAGGAGTTAATTAAACCAAAAAAAAACAACAAAAAAAATGTTCCAAAACATTTTTCTTAATAAACTATAATACAACTACAAGAAAACAAACAATAACTATATAACCAATTGGCCCATCAAAAAACAAAACCTGAACAGTTTAAAATGGCTTGTCTTACAGTAGTATAGGAACTGTGTAATGGGAGGGGAACAAAAACAAACAACCAAAAAAACTAAACATAAAAACAGGCTATAACTAGATCAGACGGCGTTCGGAATCCTGATACGGCATCAGACTATGGCTGGGTCTACAGAGCCTTAGTATCATAAGCCCAGATCCCTGCTAGAGCATCGATTTGATGCCCGAGTGCAGGGCTTTATGCCACCTGTCTAGATTCTTCTCTGGGGATTTAGTTATCTTCTATACAAACGCGTAGTTTTTGCTAATCACCCGCAGGCAGTCTAGATCGCCTTCACAATCTTAGATCATGAGCTGTGTCGACATGTAACACGTAGACGGCCGATAGTCCTATAGTCTGATGGGCTCTTTTGGAGTGTAGTAATGAGTCAAGGTCCGACTTTCTGCTGCACCAGGGGCGTGCTGTAATGTGGGTTTTGTTTCATGTTCTTGTTTTCATGTCTTTTATTTGTGTAGTTTTGTTTCATGAGGGGTTGTGTCCATTGACTCGGGCGTTCCGTTACCTTCCTCGCTATAATCCTGTTGAGAGAGTCATGCTTAGTCAGGTTCCTCTTGGTGTCTACGGAATTGTGTCCTGTGTCCCATGGTTTGTTCATGTCATGTTACGCTCATTCTTGACTATAAGTAGCCAGTGTCATGCCATTGTCTTTGTCTGATATTAAATGTAGGTAACCCGCTGCGTTATGGAGTTCTAGTCTGATTCATGGCTTATAAAGGTCTACGTCAAGTCGTGGTTTCAGTGTTTGGGAGTATGAGTTGGATTGCCTGAATCACTTGTAATTAAACGACACTTGGGGTTCTCCGTTACTGCTCGCATGCTGAGGAATCCTTGTTACACGGTGCCCTAGCAGATCGGAGATCCACCCGAAAAAAATTAACTTTGTTATATCCAGTAAATGCAGAAACTAATTCAAGAGTTTGCCAGGGAAAAGGTTGATACTAATTTTTGTAGAGGACAGTAACTTTTATAGTCACAGTCATAACTTTTATATATCCCCTTCCACGTTACAGGAGTTAATGAGAAAGGGCTGGGCAATATGCCCAAAAAAAATATCTCTGTGTGTTTTTTTTTGGCTGAACGCATTGTATACAGTATATATCTCAATATTGTTCTCCTCTCATCTCTCTTTGTTGTTCTATTTGGATGAAATAAAATAATTTAGATGGGGGGGGGGGGGGAAGGAAAATAAGTTTATTGACATCCTTTCCACATGGTCCTGTCCAATGGAAACACTGTTTCATATTGAAGGGCTCTGAAAAAAAATATAGTGAATGTAAACTATGTACGCAATGCCACCTATCGTGTGGCAAAATAGGGTTTAAAATGACATTCTAAATTGTAAACAGATTAAAAAAAAAAAGAAAGCTAGAAATAAAAGGACAAGTAGGTTATTTTAATTACACCACATTACATTAGTCACTTTTCGATGCTATCAATGAACATGCACTTAACTTAGTAGGTTTAGCAATTCCTCTGTATGCACATTTATTCTCACAACCACCAATAATATTTACAGCAATATTGTCTATTTTAGTGTATAGAATTTATTAGAGTCACTTTTTTTAGTAGGTAGACTACTCTTTTCAGTTCTCTCTTGTCCTGAGATGCCATTACTCTTGTTGGCCAGCCTATTGCCAGATCTAAAAAAAGTTGCAGTCACCTGTTCTTTGAGCAGAGGACTGTAGTTAGGGAACACTAGATATGGTTTTGTTTGTTAAAAACAGGTTCTAGTTGCAAAATATAAAATTGCATATATTTTCCGCCAGTTATCAACAGTACAAGAATTACTGCGATACAACCCTAAACATAGGGGCCTACCACAGTGAAACGGAAATGTTTCATCCTCTAGTCGTTAACTAGCTATAGTAGGTAAACAGTGGGGGCCCCCACAGCTAGGGCCTACGCAAATTGATGACAGGAAACCTTAGGACAATGTGATGGGTATTAATGTTTTAGCCGATAATTGCTTAAAGCTTTTGTTCACGGTATATGGCATCACTATATTTGAAAAAAAGCTTTGGGAGCATATCTGTAAACTACATCTGTCAATCAAATACATAATCAGTGGCAGTAAAAGAGTTTGTACAAAATGTGTTTTAACTCACATTGTTTGAACAGATCTGTTTTGGAAGAAAAAAGAAAGAAAAAAAAGAATTTACTTTGTTTTGTAAATTTAAAAAGATCATTCATTATCAGCCTTAAAATAAACCCTGGCTGTAATAACTAAAGCAGTTTGTCATGGGATGGATTAACATAGATAGCATAATCCAAAAGATCTTCAGATCAAAATGTGTTTCCTCTGACATCGTCTGCGGATGTTTTGAATGGAAACACATTTATCCTGAGCTGACATCAGCTGGGCTAATCATTTTTGCCTCTCAGGCCTGGAAAATGTGCATGCAAGCAGCTGAGAGTGGAGGCGCCACCTCCCCACCCCCCTGACTCTCCAGATGCTGTGTGGTGCAGGCGGCTATGTGTGCCGCGGCCATAGCCTGTAAGAAACACAGCAGCTGTGTGCCTGTGTGATCCCATCACATGGGCTGACTGCTGAAGGATCTGCAGAAGGGAGGTAAGATGCATACTGTTGGGTTTCATGTGCGAGGGATGTGTTTTCCTGGAAAAATGTGGACTGTTGGCCGGAGACATACTGGAGGTTTTGGCTTAAGCTGAATTTAAAGTTCAGAAGTAAGGAAGCAATTTCTGTGTGAAAACTGATAATAAGTGCCAAAATCTTGGATTAATAAAGGTTTGGCAAAAAATGTTTTGGATAACCAGAAGTGGTTTTTGTTTTTTTGCAGTGGACAGTTGGTGGTAAAACATACGTTGAACAAACGCACGCTGAGAACTGAGCATGTTTTTGTGCTGGAAATGACCTCAAATTGTGTGGTTTACTGTTTTTCTGTTGAGATTTTCCTGTCATTCTTTGGCCTTTTTACTACTTAGACCCATAGGCCGACATTGATAAAGGGGCTTTAGCCATGTCTCTTGAGACCAAGAAAATCATGAGTCATGGGTTGTGGGCAAAAATGGTAACCACCGAGTGACACTATTGGGCGTGGCATGGGTGCACAAGGTGTGTATTACGAGTTAATTTACTTCTTTTATTTACTTTTTTGGGTAACTAATACTTTTGAGTTACATTTAAAGATGGGTACTTTGTTCTTACTTAAGTAAATGTGGGGGAAATCGTAATTTTAACTTCGTTACTGTGGGCGACGCTTCCCCCCCCCCCTCTCGTTACTTCATCTTATGCAAAAAAGTATAAATGCTCGGTTTTATTCCAAACGCGCCGCTCTCTCTGGGCAATTGACGAGGCTCATTCACGAATGAATTCATTCCTTTTGAGTCAATTCTATTCAAAGGCTTGATCACACCAGTTGGCACGCATGAAATGGTTCGTATCAGTTTTGAATGATTTCGGTCAGTTTCTGCCGCGCGCGTCTGAGTTGTAACAGAAAGGTTTAAAGAACATTAATAGCGGGAAGACGCTGGCTTTGTCTGCACTGAATTGGAAAGCAATATGCAAAGGCTAATTGTTTGCTTCCGAGGAAGATCCTTTTTAGAATGAACCCGCGTGTGCTGCTGTCCCTACGATTCAACCTATATAAATTAGGCTACATTCGATTACACAGTACCCGATACCCACTGAAGGACATTATTTTGTACTGTACGTTATAACTGAGGGCGTCCCTTGCCCCATTTAAAGTGAGGGGGCATGTGCCCCCCACATATTTGTGGGCCAACTGGATTTTGAATGCAGCTTCCAAAAGACAAAAAAAGCTGTTAAATATTTGCTCTATTGATACAATCCAAGCCGCATCAGGGAGTCAGATCATCACTGCTACATTCAATCTGCTTTCGCGGCTGGCGCTGAGGCAGAGACAGACGTGTTTTTAACAGTAGGCTACCACACTTAGCTCATTATAACCATCACACAAAATTCTGTTGAGACGTTAGGACTGCAGCCAATCAGAGTTTTCCGATGAGTCATCGCTAAGTATCCCTGTGCCCTCCTCGCTCCTGACTAATACCTCTTTTTCTGGAGACTTCTCTGCTCGTCAGAAACAACAAATGCAGATGTGTGTCGAATCTATAAATAACGATCTTGAATTTCAGTGTTACAGTTTCATTGGATTATTAATGGGAGTTTTTGAGAGTGATTGAAACTCTAGACTGCAGTGAAATATTCTTTAATAATGTAAATGTTATTTGCTCTCTTACTGTACAATGAGGAAGTATGCGTTTTTATATCACATTTACCTTTCAATGTTAAATTCACATGTAGTATAAAGATATGAATATAAAAAATAGGTTATGGCATGAATCCCATATCTGTTACTTATGTATATAACATGTTTTTAGCATAGTAATAGATTACATTATTGGCGACTTTGTCCCATCCGCATATTATCTAACATAATCATGAAGGTGAGAATCGAGATATTTCATGATATAGTTCATGCGTCTGGGAATGTTTCTAATAAAAATGACAAAAAAAAATTATGCTTAATAATAATTTGCCAATATGCTGTTGTGGCTGCTGTGTGTCACATGACGAGACCCCCACCACCCTACCCCCCCACCACCACCACCGCCACTCGTGCCCCCCCAAAATAATGAGTGCATGACTACCCTGGTTATACATTAAATAAAAATATTATTTTTACATTTAATAAGCAGTCACAGAGTATGAAATAAATACCCTTTGATGATAGAAGGAAAAGAGAACATCACTGATAGTAAATCAACATATTGGAATGATTTCTGAAGGATTATGTGACACTGAAGACTGGAGTAAAGGCTGATATATTTACAAACCCGATTCCAAAAAAGTTGAGACACTGTACAAATTGTGATAAAAACAGAATGCAATGATGTGAATTTCAAATTTCAATATTTTATTCAGAATACAACATAGATGACATATCAAATTTTAAACTGAGAAAATTTTAAGGAAAAATAAATTGATTTTAAATTGCATGGCATCAACACATCTCAAAAAGTTGGGACAAGGCCATGTTTACCACTGTGTGGCATCCCCTCTTCTTTTTATAACAGTCTGCAAACGTCTGGGGACTGAGGAGACAAGATGCTCAAGTTTAGGAATAGGAATGTTGTCCCATTCTTGTCTAATACAGGCTTCTAGTTGATCAACTGTCTTAGGTCTTCTTTGTCGCATCTTCCTCTTTATGATGCGCCGAATGTTTTCTATGTTTGAAAGATCTGGACTGCAGGCTGGTCATTTCAGTACCCGGATCCTTTTTCTACACAGCCATGATGTTGTAATTGATGCAGTTTGTGGTCTGGAATTGTCATGTTGGAAAATGCAAGGTCTTCCCTGAAAGAGACGACGTCTGGAACTTTAAACTTCTGTTTTTTTCTTTTTGGAGATGCGTGATGACACATGAACACTGTGGCACCCTGCTAATGATAAACATTCACTTCTGATGAAACAAATACATCAAGTCAAGTCAAGTATGCTTTATTGTCAATTCTTCCACATGTACAGTACATACATACAGAGAATTGAAATTGCGTTACTCTCAGACCCTACAGATAACACTAACAGTAGAACATTAAATACAGATAATAAAATATAAAGTACAACTATACAAATAGGTCTTGTAAAAAAGAAAGATAAGTAAAGCAGCACAAGGCACATGGTAGCTAGAGTGCAAACCAGTAAAGTAAACAGTGCAGATATAATGATTGTAGTGCAAAAAAGCTTATTTAGTCTGATTAAAGTGTCAAAAATCTCAGAGAGCCAGTTCTTTATGGAAACTGACAGAAGAGGTGGTTGATGAGGTAAGTTAACTGCTGAATGAGATATTGAGCAGACCAATGCTGTACAAAGTGTCTGGTGCAGGTCCTAGTGTGTTAGTGGGAGCTGGGTGTGGGGGGTGGGACTGAGGTTCAGAGTTCAGAGGTGCATGGGGAAAAAGAGAGGGGGGGGGGCAGCAGACTGAAGAAGCTGTGTGACGGGTGTGTGGGATCACCTGCGATGCAAAGGGCTTTACGGGTGAGACGGGTTTCATAAATGTCCTGGAGGGAGGAGAGAGAGAGACACCAGTGATCTTCTCAGCTGCTCTCACTATGTGTTGAAGGGTCTTCCGGCAGGACGCGTTGCAGGTGCCATACCACACAGTGATGCAGCTCGTTAGAATGCTCTCGGTGGTGCCTCTGTAGAAGGTATATGCCTCTGTAGAAGGTATACTTCTGTAGAAGGTACATCAGTCTGATAATATGTGCTAATAATGCCATTTATTGTATGTGAGTCTTCAGCCAACAGAGCGCTGATATATATGGCTGGAAGTCTGATTTTTAGTAGAAATATTCCACATTGATTCGAAGACAGAATTAGTCAAATAGGCTTTGAGTCAGATCTTGCACATTCTATCATCTGTTCCTCTGCTTTCCATTCACATGAAAGAGAAGGTATGTGTTGATCACAGATTCTTTTATCAGCCTTTGAACCAGCTTTCACTGCTTTTCAATCATTTTCTCTGCCCCTCTTCACCACTCTGTTCCATCATTCTGACCGTCTGTCTGTTTGCGGGGTTCCAGACAGGTTTTTCAAGCAGGACTCACTGCAGTTGTGCAATGTGGCTGATCAGTTTAAATGTCTCAGTGTGTCTGTCTTCAGTGTCTGCAGTTCCCAAAATGGAAAAAAAATAAGACCAAAAGTAAATAATGAAATATAAACACACACACACACACACACGCGCGCACACACACACACACACACACACACACACACACACACACACACACACACACACACACACACACACACACACACACATATATATATATATATATATATATATATATAAACACATATATACACTCATATATAAATTAATATACATATATGTATATATAAATACATTTAAAGGTACTCCACACAGAACCAAAACATATAGTAGATGGTGGCTGGGGCCTGTTTACATCGGCCACAAATAAGTGTACGATTACGAAGCTTTAGAAAAGTGTTTCAAGTAGAAAGATATAGAACTAGACATGGTCTGAATGTTTTGCTTAATTTTCTCATTCTGATATAACTCCCACTGCTCTCTTCCCAATTTATACTATTGACCCATAAATTGACAAAATTCCCATTTTGTTCAAACTTGCAAACATCTTAATCGCTCGGATTCTCTTTTATAACCAATTTGAAATCCTTTGTACCATACAGATGGTTGCAAAGGATGATTTGTGTCTGGGTAGGTTAATGCATAGAAATATTTCTGAATCTGATTTTTTTTTGATGTGTGTGGTTGGTTGTTACAGGGGGTTGTGTTGAATTACAGTCGTTTGTGTAGCGAGAAACAGTGAATGGAAGACAGTTAATGCTTCAGTTTTGGTGAGAACTTTGTACTAGGTTTCTACTGGCGACCAACTGATGCTGGTCATTCGGAACCAGTCTCGAGCTTATGGGATTTCTAAATTACAGCTTCCGGCTTCCGTATAACCTTCCTTCCTGAACCAGTCATGACAGATATACCATATTTTCATATATAACCATAATATTATCGACCAGAAATATGCTGCAATTTTTAATACTCCGAAGGTGACTAATGTAACTTCAGTCAATGTCCAAGTAAGGCAAGACATGCAGCGGAAGTGCACTCATTAGGATTTGCCGAATGAAGAGAGGTAGGATGCTTTAAGTTTTATCCTATAGCAACATTTACCACACCTTGGTTTGTTTCAGTTTCATTTTAAATACATGTTGTTTTGAGGCTTTGATTGTGAATACATTTAGTGTTTATGAATGACATACACTATGAATTTATGTTTTTTTTTTATACTTGTAATTTTTCACATCCCTGTTCTGATGTTTATAATGTTTAATTTTTATGTTTTATTATATTCTGAATGCAACTACTTAAAATGTGACTAATACATCCGATGCACATCTCTCCTCTTCTCTCTCATCTCACCTCTATCTCTCTCTTCTCTTTTCTTTAACTATGCAGTTTTGACTTTGACCTGCCAACTTATAGTCCAGGTGCAAATTATACAGAAAATACAGTAACATATTCGGGTTTCCATTGTCCCAGGAAAAGCATAGTATTTACCTGAACTTACGTAACAGTCCTGTATGTCAAAATTTGTCAAATGCCTGGAAACATTCATTATGTCAAAAGGTGTGGGAAGCCTGTTCATATGTGTGGTGCTTTAATGAATTTGTAGTCAGTTTTTTTTATCACATTATGTCAGGTATACATCTGTGTGTCTGCATGTTTTGCCTGTGATATGGTGGATATAAGAGGAAATGATGTGTTTCACATGAATCATATCGGCACAGAGAGCAGTTGTGACACAGCACAGGCATGCTCTGACACAGACACAAGAGCAGCTATATTAACGGCCATGTGGAGACGCACAGGAAATGTCCAATCTAACTGTCATTTCCTTCCATAAACTTTGTTATTTCATTGTGCTCTGTAATGATGCCAACGGCTGATTGTGGCTCAACCTACAAGACTCAGTGTGTCTCGTCTGCTTTTCTCAGTGAACAAAGGCTCAGTTTGCTGTTGTGATTTTATTTACTTTTATTTTCCTGTTTTTTTTGGAGACAAAAAGATTAAGAAAGAAATTCTAAAACTTGAATTAACTTTGACACTGTATACATACTTTTGCGGTAATTGAGTCATTTTTGCATTTTTTGCAAACCGTAACCATTCTAATACTCAATTAATTAATTATTGAAATTTTTCTGGTTTCAGACATTCAGACATGAATAGAGAAATGTATTTGGGAAAAAAGGAAGAAAAAGCCCATGGGGCGATTACATTGAGACAAGAACCTCAATGTAAATTTCAGTTTGTAAGTTACTGTAATTTCATATTTTTAATTGACATTTCACAATGTATACTGTCATAATTGAAATGCCAAGGTGGGAAATAATAGGAGAATTCTTGGTTCTTTCTTGGATTGATGTTTTTTGGAAGCTTAAGCACTGAAGAGCAGTTGTTATGTTAGCGTGTTTTTGCCAAGACTGTTGCCATTTGAGATTACTTTTTAGATATAGTCTCAGAATGCTATAACTTTAATTCTTGAAATCGTTGTTTTCCCTTTCTCAAAATATTGCTTACTTTAATCTTGCTTTCATGTAAATGTTTAATGAACTTTATCACAGTAAAATCTCGAATTATGAATTTTACAATGTAATTCTGATAAACACCACACACACAACACACACACACCACACAGCACACACACACACACACACACACCACACAACACCCACACCACACACACACAACACACCCTAACTGGGCAAGAACCAGCTGAAAACTTATTTTTCCTTCGAAATGCTAGCTCTATTCAATTAACTAACTTCCAGAAGATTAGTTATATTTTAATTTAGTTTTAACTTTCAGTTTTAAATTTTCAATGTGTTTTTCTCATTCGTTTTAGAGGCAGTGTTTCACGCTGTGATTGTTAATTTTTAGTTTTTCCTTTTTTCTAGTTTAACTCATTTAACTTTTTTGTTAGTTAATATTTTTTTAAGTTTAACTTTTTTTAAAAAGTTTTTTGTTTTATTATTGTATTATTTTCCTTGAGAGCATATTAACAGGATAATTAACTTATAACAGCTTCATGATGTCAACCAAAAAAAAAAAAAAAAAACCTTTTTGGCTACGTACTGAGAACAGTATCTGGGAATCCGCTGGGATTCCGTAGATTTGGAATACATGCTGAAAAAGTTTCAAGGGCCGTTTCCATGGCAGTGGGTAGACCCATTATGGTACCAGTCTGCCAGCCTTAGACAAATTGATCAACAGTTACTATGATGGCTGTGGTAACCGTTGGACTTTAGGTAAGTCTGTGGATCAAATCTAATTGAATAGGTGTGAGCGAGGGATGGTGGGGGAGTGGGCAGAGGTTGTAGCAGACTGGCGGGAAGTGCACAAGGGTTTTGGATTGAGCGCAAATGGTGCAAGGACTTGACAACGTTAGTAATTGTTCCTCTGTTCAATGTGGACGGTCCACGCAGAATGGCATTCTGTAAGCTGGAGTAGAAGTTGATGTTTTTTGTATACCAGATATCCCAAACTTTAGTTGGAATATGTTTACCCACTGGATAGTCCGATTAACGGAGTGCTTGGGGACATTTTGTCGGTTTAGGTGGCGTTCTGGTGGGGCTTAGTTCATCCTGTTTGTGCCCATTGTCATTTTCTCCCATAATGTCCCAACCTGATCTGAGCGATGAATACGGTAAGGTGATAAGATGGAAACACTGGTAAGGTGGTCACCAACCAAAATTGGTCAGTGGCAGCTCTGCTGGAGATAGCGTCAACCCTTGGAGATTCTTGTTTCCCAAGGGCGGTATCTTGCAGAGAAATAAAAGCGGGTGAAGAATAATGGACCAACAAGCTGTGCTGTGGTTCATCTTGCTTGGCTCCTTTGATAATACTCTAATTCTTGCTGGTCTGTAATAATCTGGAAGGGATGAACGCTTCTCTCAAGCCTGTGACGCCACTCCTCATAAAAGGTTTGCCTTTATTCAACGATTACAACATTAATGTTCAGTGTGTGTTACAGTGTTTAATGAAGACTCTCTTGGTTGAATGTCTTTAACAGCATGAGCCTCATGGTTAATATCATAAGGGCCTGATGTAGCTCCTATTCTCGTGATGTTGATGTCCCACGTTTCACATTAGAGTTTTATGTTCCAGGATTCCAGAAATATAGTTTCTCTGCAGTCGTTGGTTCGGTAACACTCCTGGCGAAGAGCCTAAAAATAACCCCCTGACAGACTTAAAGGTTCTTGCGTCATCCTGGACACTCAGGGACTATCTTTTACCTCACACTAGTTTTTATGTGCATGGACAAACACACACGCCGCATACACCTACTGTCTATCATTAGTGTGTGTGTGTAGTAAAATGGGAAAAACCACTTATGAGCAAAATATATGAATGATCAATAATCTTTATGAACCAGGTTTAGCATTAGGGACACACATAGGTTGTTCTAAAACATGCTGTCTAGGTCCTTCATTACAAAAAGTGTTGTTCTAGCACACACACATTTCATATGTTGGCTCACAAGCTCAACCTAACGAAAACAAATAGAAAATTCAAAAAAAAAACATTAGTTATAATACATTTTTGGGGATAACGATTTTGAATATGAAGTTTGGTACAACATGAACGGTTTTTTTTTTTTTTTGTCTTTTGTTTTTTGGGGCATTTATTTTGGAACAGACCTTGTGCAGCAGTATATGAGCATAGTAGTATTTTATTTGAATCTGATTGCATCATTTCAAGATTTAAAAGCAAAACTGAATGGTCTACCTTTAGATAATGTGAAATTATGTTACAATAAAACACCTCGCTCAAAAAAAAAAAAAAGCTGGATGTGACGAAATAAATGCAAATTTATTCTCTGACAGCAGGTGGCGCTTATGGAACAGCAGCAGTGCAAAGTTTCCTTGGTTTCCGACTGTAACCACAAGCAGCTGTGGTAATAAACTACTTTATAATGCATTATATCAAAGACTACATAATAGGCCAAGATGTTCCACTTGTATAGTTTTTGAATGAGGGAAAATGCAATGCTCAATATGGCGCGCTCCATCGATATGAATCCCTCTGCCTTGTTGATAAAAAGAGCCAATTCGCTAATTGGTAATGTCTTCGCATCGCTGGCAGCTGCCGTAAGAATTCCCCCGTGTTATTAAAGAAAACAATAATCATTCTGAGATGCCACCTTCGGACTCGCATCATGGCGCACCAGGCTGGTCTAGCCCTAGAATATATATTTTTTTATGCTATTTTTTGCGCACAAGAAACAACATTTAGTTTTTGACAACATTTCAGATTTCACTGGTTATTTCAAATATGAAATTTAATCGTAAGCTTGGTGAACAGTTTTAGGTGAATTTGAACATTTCCCCCATTCAGAGAGATAGTAGCTGCACTTGCATGTCCAAGAGGCAATTTCAAAGATGACCACTCCGAGTGAAATGACTTTGCCTTAAAGGGACTTTGAATATATGGAGTTAAGAGGGAAAAGAAAATGCCATTGAATCATTTCTGAAGACATTCATACAAACCCCAACATACTGTATTTGTCCTTCCTTTATTTCAAGCATCATGTACAGTGGAGCTTGATTGTCTGGTACAGTATTTCCTCCTCTTTTCAGACTTCATACAAATTCCCACAAATGAATTTTTGGAAAATGACAGCATGCAGTTTAATTGTGCACATTCTAGAATAGAGATGCCCAAAATAAAACTAAAAATCGGTTCCAATTTATAGCTGGGTCAACCGGTGCATCTCTACAACCTAGAACTTTCCCACACTGCTGATTTAAAAAAAAGCAGGTGGTTCTTTAAGCTCTTGTGTGCCATCTGAACTCACCATTCTTGTTTTTGGTTGGTGTTGTAGATCGGCTCTTTTTCTCTTCTTGCTCTTTCCTTGTCATGTGGCGGTAAGCATTGCATTGCTATCAGATTGATTGCTTATTGACTGACTGTATATGTCGTCTCACCTCTGCATGAACCGAATGGCGTCCGTACCATGATGGTTCAGGATGGATACATGTACCGTTACACTCCTAATACACACAGGCATACAAATGTTTATGAATTGCATTATAGAATTGTGGAATTCTAATTAAATCTTTTTATAATTTGCTGCATCCCACCAGAAGTTGAAATTGAATGAAGGAAATAAGAATGTTTTGAATTGCAATTCAAAGAACTTGACAATAACTTCAAGGCTTTAAATTGGTTTTAATTTTTTTTTTTTTTTTTTTTTTTTTTTTTTTTGACAAACTGTTAGAAAAAAATACAAATTTTAGTACGATACACAATTAATTTGAATTTAAAAGGCATGTTATCATTTAATTTTTTAAATGGTGCTCACCTCATCACATACTTTTAATGTAGGTGTGATTATTTATAGAAACATTAGCAATCAATTATCATTTTGATTCACAGCTCTATTCCCAGTATCACTGTTCGGTAGTCTTTGTGATGAATTCCTGAAAAATGTTGAGATAAACCACACACACCCACCACACACACACACACACACACAAACACACACAACACACACCACACACCTACACTGTTTTGCTTGATTGTTTCTAATTATGTTCTTTAGCAGAGTGTAATGATTGAGTAGCACTGTAACAGAGACAAACGGTTGTGCAGTCAATCTGTGTTTCTGCCATTAAAGCGATAGTTTAGTGATGATGCGAATAATCCAATATTATATGTGAATGAAAAGCCTAAATGAAATGCGTTTTTAATCAGTGTGTGATTGTGTCTCTAGAGAGGGGACTTGGATTAAACTGCTTGATTTATATAGATTACTTTTACAATAAACTTTTAGATCTTGAGAATTTTGGTGGAATGGACTGACAATGGATGGACAGATCTCTCAGGTTTCTTTGAAAAATCTTTTATAATATTTTAGGTGTTTCAAGGATTACATTAAAGTGAAACAGTCCGTCAAGTTTACATGATTTAGTAAACCTATTTCCCACTTCAATAAAGATGTAAAAGTATATATATATATATATATATATATATATATAATATATATATAATATATTAAAGTAGAAATCAGTTTACTAAATCATGTAAAACTTGATTGAATGCTTCACTTTCCACTTTAAAGTCTTATAAATGATGACAGAATTTACATTTTTGGGTGAACTATCCCTTTAGAGTGTATTCCGTCTTGTTGTCTGCATTATAAATATGATTAGCTCTGAGTCTTTATATTGGCCCATTTACTGACACAATAATCTAGATTTTTCATTATATTTCATTTCACTTCATCAATTCTCCTTGTCAAGCTTAAAACAGGAATACTCAGCCTTGATGGATCTTGTTTGGTTGTCTCTTTAAAGAGATACACAATCTTAACTATTCATTACTTTAATGTTTATGTCATGCCTCTATGGCATATATGTTTATCGTAATTAAATGGTCCTGAGAAAGATCTCATTTATTGCTTTCTGATGAATAGATTTCAGCATAGGGTTTATGAGACTTTTTTCTAATGTGCAACTGTGATTTGATTTATATTCAGTGTGCATTTAAATATATATATATATATATATATATATATAATATTATATATATATATGTCTATATATATAGTTTGTGTGTGTGTCTGTGGTGTGTGTATCATACAGGTCAATGCAGTGTAATTCATTAATATGTACTCAGCTTATTAAAAATACAACACTGTGCATCATCCATTGGAAATTGCCAATGCTATTTCAGGGTGGTTTAAACTCTGTTTGTGTGATAAATGTGACATTCTCTCTGATTTAACTGATTGTTGGAGAGCTGACGGGGTTAAAGGTTTCCAGATGAACTTGATTCATTGTATTTGTGTAGTGTCTATCAGTGTATCAGGCGGCTTTTATCATTTGGCCATGTATTGCTGAAAACTAAATATAATAGCAGTTATATTGAGTTTTCTGTAATGCAATACGAGAACACAATGAACAACTCTCCTCAGTAATGACCCTCACAAAAATCCAAGCATCTTGCAGTTTCTCTGGCACCGAGGCTGACGAAAATTGGCACAAAATGTCTGAGCGGGATTGCTTGTGTTTGTGTGTGTGAGATACAGATCCCCTGATCTGCTGCAGTACAGTATGTGACATGTGCCTGTTTCTTTCTTTTTTGCAAGCTTTTGATTCACGTCTAGGCTGCTTCTAAAAATAACCGCAAGCAGAGCGGGACAGCGGCCTGTCTCTGGAGAGAGAGAGAAAGAGAGAGACAGGAAATGGGCCAGTCGCTCCTCTCTTTTCTTTTCTCTCCCCTCCCCCCCCCCCCCCCCCCCCCCCCCCCCCTCCTCTCGCAGGCCCTCCCTCTCCAAGAAAAAAAAAAAAAAAAAAAAGAAAAGTCATTTTGTTCCACAGACAACACACACACACCCGTCGCGCCTCTCTCCAGCATGCTGCTTAACAGTCGCGCCCTCAAGCATCACTAACACATACATACACACACACACACACACACACACACACACACACACAGACTCTGCAGCAAAATGTAGTGGTACTCACAATGAGACCGTGGGACAGTGTGAGAAAAATCCACACAGAGAGAGGGAATGAAACAGGTAGACTGAAACAGAACAACAACGACGCAAAAAGGGAACTTCCAGTCCATTTCTAGCAGAAGTACAGAAGACTGACGGTCTACTGGGACAGGATTCAGATCAGCCACATGTGGGGGGGGAAAGAGACACGTTTCACAGGCCAGATGCCTGTATCAAGGTACACCTGCATTTACTGCTAATCGGATCAAAACTGATACTTTTATACACCATGTACTTGACACAGTTTGTGTGCGTGAAGTGTTGTGTGTAAGAGGAATAGAGGTTTCTAAAGCTGCACGGTATTTTTACTTGCTGGTTTATCAGGTTTATTTATTAAATGTGGGGCTTACATTTATGTTGCAGTTTCATTTAACAACAGATTCAGTAAAGATTTCCACAGATTTTCAGTAAAGTTTAATATTTTATTCTTACAGTTTTTTTTTTTTTCTTCCATTTTATGTTTACTTTTCAAATAAAACTTCATGTATATGGAAATATACATCTATTTTGTGGATATTGTTTTGGATTTATTTCCTTTTTTAGGAACCAATATTTGTGTTTGAAATAAGCAATGAATTTTTATGATGAGCGTGATGAACAATATATATATGAAATGTTTACCATGCTCATATTTAATGTATGTCTGTTTGAGTGTGTGGTTTTTATTGGTTAGAAAATGGTGCTTGCTGAGATAAGCAAGTGGGTAAATTGTTAAATAAAGTTTCTTGCATTCGTTTTCACATAGAGCAAAACATACACAGAAAGAGGTGACTTGCATGATGACAGATTGCTTCATGAGGTTTATATGACTGACATTTCCCACAGAGCTCACAGAGGCAGAGGTAACACTGTTAACTGTACGAGACAGACATGAATGTCAGTCTGCAGAGGAAATATCATTTTCAGGAAGTTTATGATGTGTACATACCTGAAGACGATTTCTTAACTTTTTGAACACTTCTGTCATAGTTGTTTGCAGTATTTAAGAAGTTTTTTTTAAAAAAAGCTGAAATTAAAATATCAGAAGTAATTACTTTTACAATTTCAATAGTTTCAGATCGTTTCCCCACACAATCTGTCATCATTTATGCACTTTCGTGTCAATCCAAACCTGTTTTGATGTATTCTGTGAAACACAAAAGGAGAAAATTTAGCGTTCATACTGCTCTTTTCCATACAAGACAGGGCTATAAAAGTCGTCCATGTGACTAGTGTGCTATATTTGAAACCATTCAGTAGCTGTTGTGTGAGTAATAAACCCATATTTAGTTCCTGAAAATCTTCCGTCATTGCTTGCGCATATTCAAATATGCCGTGCCAAGACATGTCAAGTCAGGTTTCACGTCAATGATAAGACACATTTAATTAATGTCAGTGAGGTCAAATATGGCATGATGTGTACGTTGCAATAGGACACTCTGAGACACAATGACAAATTAGATGTAAGAGCTGCTTGTTTAACATTGAGGCGTTTCACAGAGAAAAAGGGGGGAGGGGGGAGGGCGGAAAAGCTAGATAGATAGATAGATCCCCCGAAAAGAAGCATGAAACTATGACAACAGATGATATTGTTTAAGTTAGACACAAGTTAAAGGAGGAGCTGGGGAGGAGGTGGGTTGTAAAGCAGTATGCACTGGTAGCAGCAAAGCAGGCTGACTGAAGTGGTGTTTAAATAAGGCACCTGTTCGTCAACTGAGTGCAAATAAATCAGATCAGCTGATATGGGCTTGGTTTGAATCTTTGTATTTATTTATTTATTTATTTTTTATTTTTTTTTGAATCTTTGTATTTATTTTTTTATGCAAGGCCTGCCTGAACTAATGCAGAATGCATAATTTAATATATTTTATATTCATAGATTATAATTTTTATTTTATTTTAAAATATGTTTTTTTTATAAAATTATTTCAAACCATTGAAGTGGACATTCTGTTGTACTATATGGCAAATGAACACAGAAAATTCAGATTAAATTACATATATTAAGTTATATATTAACAAATATTAAGTTGATTATAATGATTAATATTATGTCAACAGAACTCACTGAAACAATGTGCAACTTAAAAGTTTAAACTAAATAAATCATTTTTTATCTAGCAGTCATGCATTTGTTTTGAAGTTGTGGTAATAGGTCCGCTGAATTTTTTTTTTGTGTGTGTTTTTGTTTATAATGTGTTTGTGTTTGAGAGAAAAAAATTGACTTACTGTATATGTCTTACTTCGTAGTTGTAGTTTTTAGTAGCATTTAAATAAGTTTGTGCTTGTTTACTATTCATGAGTGTCTGCTTTTTGGGCCATTTTGAGCAGCACAAGCAGAGCAGATAGGACTCTCTCTCTCTCTCTCTCTCTCTCTCTCTCTCCCTCTCTCTGTGTGTGTGTAGTGGACGTTAATGATTGTGTATTCAGTCATACATTGAAGTCCAGCCAAGTGGCATGATGTCTTGAGTGAGGCTGGGGTGAGTGATCAGTGGTTTGTGTGTTTGTTTGTTAATGGTGTTTTTTTGAAAGAAAGTATACACACACACACACACACACACACACACACACACACACACACACACACACACACACACACACACACACACACACACTCACTCACTCACATTCTCTCTCTCTCTCTCTGTCTCTTTCCTTCCACTCATGATGTGTTTATGTGAAGAGGGTGTCACCCATCTGACCACTAGATTTCTCTCAGCCTTTTTTCTCTCTTTCACTTCTTGCAATCTCACAGAGTAAACTGGAATCTGCATGCACTGACACACACATTTACACACACACATGCAGATGCTCTTCAGGTTTTGATTCTTGTGTCTTGGCTGCATGTCCATCCTGACGGTGAGTGTGTGTTGATGGTGCACTTCACTTCTGTCTGTGTGTTACTAGTGTTTCTGTGAATGTGCTTGTGTACTGTGTGTGTGTTTGATGCTGTTGTGTAGAAGTTTACAGGAAGTTAAAAAGTGTTTGAGGAAAACACTTTTTTTTTTTTCTCAGAGGTTGCTCTTTCATATCTCTAAAGGGATCAACTTTGTCTCAGATAACAATTGAAACTAATGTCTCGCCATATAGAGCAATAAACTAAATGTGTGGAAAGAATGAGTTTTGAATGAAAAATGTTTGAATTCATATTGATATCTTTGACTTCTCTCAGACTTCTCTCAAATCTGAACATGTTTTAAAACATTAGGAAGAACTTTAAAAGAGACACCAATGGTTTTAGAGAATTTTTTTATTTTTTTTATTTTTTATTTTTTTACAAGAGAAACATCTTAGACGCAAAAGCTCTTTTTAATGTAACTGCTGTCTAAGAACATCAATTGATACATTAAAGTAGGCTAAATTTTGTTGTGTCTGTTGAAGCCTATTATATAATATGTATATATAATGGATATATAATGGATCATCAGATTTTGCATCTTGTTTAGTCCATGCAAGCTTCAGCGCTGCTCTCATTAAAGCTAAAGGAAGTCAAATAAACCACACCTTTAAACCATAAAGCCTTCTATATCATACATTGATATGCAAATTTCTAAGGCCACTAAATTATTAACATGATCAAAAATTCGCTGATAAACCTGTTGCACGCAATCTACTACATGCCTTCCGATTGTTAGTTTAATTTTTAGCAAGTAAAAGGCCTTTCAGAATATTTGTACAAAGATCCACCTTCAGCTTGTGTCTTTCTGCCATGAAATCTTTACTGGTTTTCATAAAGTAAACAAAATAACTTTTAGATTGTTTGTAATATTTCAAGATGAAAACTTACTGGACTGATATGGAATGTCATACTTTTTGGCCATATAAATTTCAATACCTGCACAAAATTGCATGTTTTTGCTCAGTTTGGACCTCTGATCAAAACTGAATATAACCATCTTGAGAAGTGCATAGGCTACTGTGTATTAAACTACAGTACATGTTGCTCTCCTTTCCAAATGAACATGCATAAAATTAATAAGGACACCTACATTTGCTACTGCTTTTAGTTGAAACAAAGCTGCTCTGTTTATATTGACCATGATCAGCTTTTATCTTGTTTCTGAAGCAAACCTCAAAAAGGCCTTTGTCCATGTTGTAGATGTAGCCTTCCATGCCCTAATCAACTGGAAAACTATTTGGGAGAACAGGGCACAACCTAACTAGCTGTAACACTTGTAGTTTGAACATTTCTACACAAGATAATCTGATGAAACTTCATTTACTCATTTCACCAAAATTCAAAAACATTTAAAAGATTAAAGTTTAAAATCTTCACGAAGAAAAAAATAAATAAATAAACAAAAACATAAAAAAAATAAAATCCAAATAAAAATTAAAAAAGGTGCAGGTAATTTTCTTTCAGTAATGCTTTCTTTCGTTCAGAATTTATTTCTTTTATTATTTCTTGAGTTTACAGACAGCACAACACAATGCAATGCATAATTAAAACGGGTTAAAAAAAAAAAAAAAAAAAAAAAAACACCTGTAAAAATCAGTACCGACAAATTCCTTAATTTGAACATAGTACATGTAGGGAATGTTGCAACACTGCATTAAAATGAGCCCCGCTATAAGAACTAGGTGAATTCCATGCACTTAGAGCGATAATTCACATAATTTGTGAATTCTATTTACTGCAGCATGAGAAAGTATGGAGTCCCCCAAGGGTCATGTACAATAGGAGAATGTTTTCTAATAATCTGGTGTCTACAGTTTTGCAGCCAGTGCTTTGTTTATCATGATTTTGTAAACACTTCCCTCATTTTAACAATTTGTGCACAGAAATTTGTAATTTGAGCTCTCAGTTTACTAGTCTGTACTCTCAAATTTCACAACAGTGTACTCTTAGTTTTGTATTCTGTACGGACAGGTTTGTAGCTCAATTTTGATTTGCAGCTCGTCTACTCAATTTAGAGAAATGTGATGCTATATATTTTTCCTCCTTTGTTACTTCAGAGGGGGTTTCTGTAAGATACAGTACCTAGATGTAAAATTATTACATGGATTTTACAACATCATTTGTGGAGGGTAAGTGTGTTCAACTATATGTGTTTTATTGGACGTGTTTGTGTGTTTTCTATATTTTTTTCTTTTTTAATAATGGTATTTAGCAAATGTATTATTTTATTTGAAAAAAATGGGCTTTTATTGACAGAATAGATTTTATTTTATTAGATTATTTCAATTAGGTCACATCAAGACATGCACAAAATATGATTGTGGTTTTGCGCAGCTTCTCAGTGAACAACGGCTCTGTGTAGTAAATGCTGCTCCACATGAAAGCTAGTCAAAGCTATCATTCGGTCATGATATGACATGTCCCACCTATGAGTTGCAACATTTCACTTCCCTTCTTTCATGAATCTTAAGCAAGCATAACCATGTTAGGGACTGTTGAGATTGGGCATGAGGGATCAAGAAAACAAGGCTTCCCTGCAGTGGCCATGTTAATGACTGCAGCGGGTGTCTTTATTGGGCTGAATGACTTTGTGATGACCTTCTGTTAATTTGATTCATTTTACCTCCATGCCCTTCCCCCTCTCTCTCTGTGAGAGTGGAGGAATATATTAGACCCTAGTAGCAGAGAGATTTTCTCTGATGGCTATAAAAAAAGTTAACATTTGTTTTGTTTACTGTTAAATATTTTATGGCTCTATTTGGTGGGCCTCCACAATCTTCCCTGCTTGCTAAAATTTAAACATACTTCCTGATTCTGCTAAAATATCTATGATGAAATATCTATGATAAAACCAAGAATCTTAGTGCATTCCAGTGCTTTATTCATGGTATAGATATATCACAAATTATGGGCCCAATTTGAACGATTTAAATGCATGGTCTAAAGTTCACGAGGCAGGAATCAGAATCCACTTTTGCTAGTTTAACGATTGGAAAACAGTCAGCGCGCCCGGGCGCATGGTCTAAACGGGCTGTCCCTATTCTCTTAATGATTAATGGGTGTTTTTTGGGCATAACGTGCAATAAATCAATCAAAGTGTCATCTCCCATTCCCTTTAAGAGCCAGTTGCGCTCGTGCCATGGTGGATTTGCTATTTACCCGGCGGAATTTGCAAGCGCAAAGACAGAACGCGTCTCCAGAGAGGAAACTGAGCTGCTCGTGCGCGAGCAAATAGGAAGCCTAATTCTGATACATCCGATGACTATCCATTACGACATGTAGGCATTTTTATACTTATGTAGCCTACACAATAATATTATTTTGCATTGTAATCCTTTAATTTTTCATATTTGGCATGTTTTTGTGCTGCCGTGCATCCCTGTGTCTGTAATAAGCTCGTTGTGGACCCACCTATACTAACACACTCTGTAATAACAAAGAGAAAATACTGCGCCAGATTTTAGACCAGGTTTGAGTTGGTCTATGGCACAGTCTATTTTCAGTTCCTCAAAATAGCAATGTGCCAACAATACGCCTGAACACACCTCTTTTTTAGACCAGCACTTCCATGGGTGCAAATGCATTTGCTATTTAAACAACGCAGCGCAGGACGGGGAAATGAGAACTGCGTTGGGCTGAAACTAGCAAAAACACTTTCGCCGCACCTTGTGCTGCATTGCGCTGGTTGTATGATAGGGCCCCTTATCAGGAGAGCAGACCACAAATGCCCAGTATATCTATATCTTTTTTCATACTGTTACAGTGGAATACAAAGAAAAAAAGAGAATAATGAGAAAAAATAATGCAGCTCTTGGCTTATAGGTATTCTTGTTATACCAAGTCACAATAAAATTCCAAGAGTTAAGTTATTCTCCTGTTGTCTGAAAATATAACATTAAAGAACATTTACATCTCATTTAGTTAAGCTGATAGATCTGAAATGATTTGTTTTAGTAATTTTGAATGGAACTTCCCCAAACCGGAAGTGCCTCCCATAATATAAAATGCAGTAGGATCGTTAAGAAGAAGGAGGATATGATAAAATAGGGTGAATTAACTTTTAATAAAGCTGTTTTTATAGGTTAGTACAAATGTTAAAATTAGAGATAAATTTCACGTTTCACTTGATAAATATTACAAATAAAAATTATATATCAGGCTTCCTTAAGGTCAACATAAAATCAAGCCTATTTTCTTATTTTATGTTGCTGATCTCATTCCAGATATGTGCATGTTATTCTCCCCGAACTTAGGTTGTGTAACATATTGGATAATGTGGAATATGTTTTCTAGAACAGATGGAATACCTTTCTCATCCAACATATTGGGACAATTGGTAATGATACACATGTGTGTGATAATTATCATGACAGAATTTTTAATATTAAGCTTTATGTAGGATTTGTTGTTTTAGTAAAACAATTGAGCATAATTAGAAGTAAACCAATATGATTTACCCATATTGTGTTTGGACTGCTTGCCAGCATGTCCTGGATCACTTGATGGATGTGTTATTAATGACCTCGGGATGCATCAGACACTTAATGTTTCTTAAGTATTACTTAAGGCTGATAGGTCCTTTATCTTACATTTTGATAGCCAATTTGTAGCCAGTTAGATTGCTAGCTCAACATTTAAAGGCACAATATGTAAGATTTTGCCACTAGAGGTCGCATTTTCAGTGATGACTCATCCGTACGCTTCTGATTGCCTGCTGCATTCATAAACTCAACAGACTCATGTGTGATTGGTTAGAATGCACAAAACACTGTTAAAATGCGAGTAGATCTAAATTTAATGCTGCAGTCAAACAATTTTCATTTCATTTTCATTTTATTCATGACAGCCGTAATGGCTTTTGAATAAGCACTCACTGTTCACTTTTGATTTCACAATCAGACACACTTTGTGTACGGTAGAAAGCACATTTTACAAGATAAAATATTTTGTCAATGAGCTCAGGATTTGTTGAGCAGCAAATCCTCTACCATGATTTTTTCAGTCATCTCTCCATTCTCTCGACCTGTGTTTAGTAAAATCTGACTCCTGTAGCTTGTGTTAGATGAAGGGTTGTCAAATCAAATTTTTTTTTTTTTTTTTTCACAGAATCTGGCTAATTTTTGAAATTTGGGATGTGGTCATTGTGCTACTTTGGGATCTTTTTGACATGGGCTAGTTTTGTCCCGCAGACCTGGCAACTCTAGCTGTACAGCAGAGTAGACACTTTCAGTTTAGAGTACATTTTCCAGCTGAACTAAGCAAGCCTAGTGTTATTGTAACTCCATCATTCTTGTTATGCGCCAAATTGTGGGACAACGGGACCTATGCTGTATATTTTTGACTGCCCACTCCCACCCCCGAAACAAAGGTAAAATGGCCTGGTCCCACAAGATTTGTGTTGCATTCACATGATCCCAATCCCAATGCAGCTGTTTACGTTTAGGTACTAATATATACCATTTAGGGGTAAACAAGGTGCAAATGTTGTAAACCTAGGACAGCGGTTTCTTACTACATTGGGAATTATTGCCTTAGGGTAACGACCCAGTGACATCTTTTTTGAAAGTGGTGTGTATACTGTGTAAAGTTCCCCTGAAACCCTCCACCTCCCCCAGCTCCACTTGTCTATATCTGTTAAACGCATATTCATGCAGTAGCAGCATATCTTCCATGCTCACAGCAATGTATCTGTGTATCTACTGGCAGTAAGTCTCCATACTTCAGCAGCAGCAGTGAACATAGCAGATGTTGTCCACCAAGACCAAATACATTAACATTGCCATATCCGTTAACATGCTAAAAGTATTTACTTGCTATGAAGCATTAGAGTTGATATGTTTGGATTGTTTCTGTTTCTTAAATTGTTAGTCTTGTTTATGGGTATGCAAGTGATCTGGGGGTGTTTTGGTGTGCAAGGCACGTCCCCTCTCCTTGTGTTTGCCCCCCATCCCATTCAGTTACGCCTTTAATCTGCTGTTTCTAATGCTGTACTGATGCCGCTGTAAAGTCATGTCTCTCCCACTGATTTCCCTCATTCTGGGAGCGCGGACCCACCGGGACAGCAGCCAATTATCTTCAGTGTCCCATTGATTTATCAATCATCCTAGCATTAATGTTCACCAACATTATTCTTTGGTCGATTCCTGGTGACTGTATCCTCCAAGACAGTGAAAAAAAACTGATTTATTAATGCTTGGTGTTGTGATACTGTGATTAGATTTTCAGTTTGTTCAAATATTTAATCGAGATTATTTATTTATTGTAGCTGCTGTAGTATTCAGCTCCCCCTAATCTTTCAGCATCACTATAAATATACCAAAATCACCCTATAGTGTCTGTTTGATGTGGCCGACACTTAAACTGACAGTGTGTTCCTGAATCCTGAACATTATGAATGCAATTCCAGAGTTTAAGTGACAAATAGAGAGAGAGAAAGAGAGAGAGAGAGAGAGAGAGAGAGAGAGAAAATTACTGCAGATATCCTGGCTATTAATAAATGTCCAGAATTTTTTTAAACTTGAAGATGTTGACTTTGCATTGACTTTTAGTGGATTGACAAAAATGAAGAGAATATATACATTTTTGATTGGAAGATGATGGAAGATTTAGGCAGGTCATGTAAGTCAAGTATGCCTCTAGTGCCCCTAATATCTGTCTTGAGTTTGCCCAGAACAGAATTCTGTCATTATTATTTGATGAAAGTTGTCTTAAAGGGGTCCTATGATGCGATTTCAAATTTCCCTTTCTCTTTGGAGTGTTACAAGCTCTTGGTAAATAAAAAAGATCTGTAAAGTTGCAAAGACTAAAGTCTCAAATCCAAAGAGATATTCTTTATAAAAGCTAAGACTCGTCCACACCCCCCTGAAACGGTTCATTCTAACACGCCCCCCACATCTCTATTTCACTACACTGCATTCCAAATTATTATGCAAGTGACATATCAATAGAATTTCGGTACATCCTCGGTACATTTTGTTTGTGTTGTTTTTCACATCTTTTTAGATAACTGGTATCAATCTCAGAAAGGTTTGTACAGTAGTTTGCCGGGTCTTCACAGTCAGCCACTGTGCAGGTTTCTCTTTATGAGGTTTGGTTAGCAGTGACTGAAACACAGCTTTACACACAAATGTCAGTCTGCATGGAGAGGATCTTGAGACTCCAGTAGCTTCAAACACCTGTCTGCTGCTCAGCAGTGGATTTTTTACAGCTGGCATTACAATACAGTTCATTTGTTTGACAGAAACTTTCCTTAATAAATCTTTATCTGACCAAGATCTCCTGTGCTCTAAGTCACTCACAACTCTTTTGACAGTTCAATAATTTCTATTTGCTTTTCGTGAAATATTGTTTGTTTTGATGCCTTATGCAAGACATTGCATTGTTTCATACGTTTCATCTTCAGAAAGATCTTTCTTCCTCACCATATTTCATGAGAACTGTGACTTGCTTAATAATGTGGAACAACCTCTTTAAGTAGGGTTTTCCATTTATCTAAGAAGACCTGGCAAACTATTGAACAAACCTGTCTGAGATTGATACCAGTTATCTAAAAAGATGTGAAAAACAACACAAACAAAAATCTGACTCTTTATTGTATTGAAATCCTATTTATATGTCACTTGCATAATAATTTGGAATGCAGTGTATGTGGGAAGATTTGCATATAACGCCGGCCAGATGTTCACGCAAAGAAAGAAGGCGTACCTTTTATTCTCGTTGTAGTATTGTTGTTGCCGCCGCCGCCATGTCGTATAGACCCTGTGTGTTTCACTGTGAAAGCGAAACTACTTTGTTTGGCCTTCCAAAAGAGGATGATATCTGCTTCATCATGCCTGGGGCTGATCCATGCTGGTTGCTGAGGAAATACATCAACTTTGCACTGTGGATTGCCGAATCGGCTTTCACCATGGACGAAGTGGAGTCCAGCCCGGGGTCGTCACATGTGGTAGACGCAAGCACAAGGTACGCTCCTTCGTAGAATCCTCCTCAAGCCATCCGCCTCTACTCACTCAAGTCGGCCGTGGCTCACTCTAGGCCTCCGGCCTCAGTGCCACACACCGATGATATCTGCCTTGAGTGAGTGGTTTCGTTGAGAAAGCGAAACTACTTTGTTTGGCCTTCCAAAAGAAGACCCGACTAGAAATCATGTTTATATCACAATTATAATGGGTTTTATGTTTATGTCTTGTTGCTCCAGCCGGACAAGGCATCACAATATGTTAAGAGGTGTAACATTTCCGTCACACACTTGAGGCATTCGGCCAATCACAATGCGCTGGAAATCTGACCAATCACAGCACACCTCGCTTTTCATGAGCCTTGTAAAAATTGACATGTTTCAGAAGTTGGGGCATAGAGGAGAAACAATAATGTACAGGCTGTGGAAAATAATGTGGGTTTTTAACCTTAAACCACATAAACATATTTAATAATACCAAATACACAAAATAATGTATTCTTTAGCAGCATCACATATGACCCATTTAATTTTTTGGGGTGCCATTTGCTGAACTCATATGTTAATGTTCTATAAACCTGTCAACACCAGCTTTTGAAATATATGATTTTATGAGACAGCACACAATGATGCAGTCAACTACTCACCCACTGCTTGCAAAAACACCTCTGTTTGGCTTGGTGCAATTTACATGCAGTTACAGATATACAGTAAACTTGACTAAATCTGTACTTCTAACCGGTTTATATTCTGCACTCAATATTCTGTAACTTAATGTTTTATTTTTGTTTAACACAAATTTTAATCAAATAATAATTGGAGTATTCCCTGCAGTGTCACCACAGAGCTGCTGGGAGTTACAAAGCCCTGAAAAATATCACAAAGCAGACAATATTAATGGTCCTTAAAATAAGCATAATTTTCCTAATTTCATTTCCTTTTTCTTGCTTTTGATTTTGGAACAACATATGCATGACAGGTTCTGAGATTCATCCATTTAGTTTACTTGATTCAAGGTTCTTAAAGAAATATTTGCAATGAAAAAAAAAAAAAACTTCATCCAAGTACTGGTAATTATGAAATACATTTAGTTGTGAGGTATTACTTTTGTCTGGGATTCTTTCTCTTTTAGATTCTCTAGTTGAGATTACTTAACTTACTCAAGTGTAGAAGGCTACAGGTTTAAACAATATTCCAGCTAGGTTTTTTTATGAGATATGGCTGACATTAGTGCACCAACTATAACATAATTATTAACTTATTTATTAAAGGCAATGTTCCCTTTCAAGTAATTCACTTCAGTAGTTGACACCATAGGAAATATGCCTAGGAGTGACAATCGCTGAAGCCTGTATAGCATCATGCCAATTCATTGGCAGATGATGCTCAACCCTGTATGAAGGTATCCTCATTAATATGTATGTGTATTAACATATAGCCACAATTTTGTCAGAATTTTGTTTTCGGCGTCCTAATTACATCTCGTCTTTTTTCACCCTGAGTCAGCTGAGCTGCTCACGTCTATGCATATTATGAGTGCATGAAGCTAAAAATTGCTTCTCTCCCAGATTGCTTTCTTTAAAAAGAAACCTCTCCAACCTTTGTGGTGCCTGAGGGGCCATGTGAGCTAGGGAAGCGAGAACAAGACACTGATCACGAGGTCTCCAGTGATAAGCTAATGCCTGCTCAAGCCTTATTAGTCTCATTTTCTCTTGAAATGGCGTTACCCCATTAGTTTGCTTGTGATGACATGCACACAGTGGGTTTGCCGCGTCCGGTCATGTTTATCTGTGAAGATGAGGAAATCAATACTTGCTGGGGGCTTCTGACAACAAGGCTTGGTCATTCTCAAGTGAGGCGTGCTTTGAATCTCTCCCCTGTCAGATGGAGAAGTTTTATAAAGTCGTGAGTTTAGATAAAATCTGAGCTTGGCTTACTAAGTTTTCGTGGTGGACAATTTAAGAAACTTAAACTTGATTAGGCCAATCGAGAGGTGCCTGAATGCTTGATGAATGATTCTTAATCCGGTGCAACGTTGCTGAACAAGCAGCTTGTAAAGGCCTTGAAAACATTGTACTCTGCTCAATGCAGGTTTTGCTGCCTTGGACTGTGCTGCACACAGTGGGTATCTGGTGGTTCCTTCAGTCGAGCATGCCCACTTAAGCCCATTTGTGGAAATCTAGGCAGCGCTTCCATTCAGGGGTGCATTTCCCAAAAACATTGTAAGCCAACTACGGTCATACATTCCTTGATAGTATGACATGTGGACTTGAGTAGATAATGCTCTTGAACAAAATAAGCAAACTAATATGCAGTCCACTTTGTATCTTTCAATCAATATCAAGGATGGGCAGCTCTGCTCCTTTCACAGATTCCAACCTCAAACCATAAAAACCGAGTGAACTGTGGTTTGTTGTTTTATGTCAGTCAGACAGTCGATAAATCGATAATGCTTTGTTTAGGTGCTGCAGTGTTTAAATCTCAATGGTATGTACTAAATCATTCCCCTCATTATTCATCTTGAGCCACAGGTCATTAGCCTTGCCTGATATTTCAAAGCTGATTGTGTTGGTGCAAGCAATGTCTGTTTGCCCTTAAATTCACTTTTCTTATCTTTGCTCCATCTTTTGATAATGGGATGTACTCCATTGGATGATGGTCCTGGTTGTGTGGAGTTAAATCATTCATGACTTACATGTGCTGTTGCTCTTTCCGCCTCATTCAACAGTGGTTTTGACTCTTTTGTCAACTGTGACTTCCTCCAACATGACACTTATTCTACACACTTGCTGTATTTGACATTTGCAGCAGGGGATCACAGCTCAACACCAGACCTATTGCTCTCAGAGTCTTAAGCCAGAAAAGCTTGGTTAATGTTAGTGAGCTGTACCCTTATACATGCCTACTGTGTGCTAACTTTAAAGGGGTCATGAAATGCAGTTTAATTTATAAAGTCAATTTATAAGATTTGCAATTTTTTTTTGTTATATATATATATATATATATAAAAAGTTCAATATTTGTAAAAATGACCACTTTCCATTCTCACTTTCACTCTCTGTGATAAACTGTCAATTTCAAGGGGCGTTACTTGCAGAAACCACTGCTGAGGTTGGCTAACTTCATTGCATCGTATCCATGCCCTTCTTTACAGCATATTATGTGTTTTGATACTCGAGATGCTTATCGCTGTGACAGAGCCATATACTGTATATGTTTGAGTCCAAGGCAGAAGAAATTGAAACAATGCAACCACAACAACTACAACAGTCTGTTTCAGCATGGTAATTGGTTTTGCTTGCTTAATTTTTGGTAGATAGTGTAGGTATATACAGTAGTGGTAAATAGTGATATTATCAATACAAAAGATACTGCAGCTTAAAGGTTTAATTCATAAGTAGGTTTCATTCACATTTTAAACCGGGGAGTTAGTTTTAAGTTCTGAAACTTGTAGTATGTTTTTATTGTAGAGTGATCTCTTATATGTGTAAATATCAAGAACATTATTATTCTGTTAAATAAGACCCCTTTAAATAACTTGCTTCATACTGTTGCTCCTTCTTTGCAGTAGCTGACCTGATTGAGAAAATTTTGTGTAAAAAAAGACGGTTTGTGTTAATGTTTGCTGTACAGCCCTTGCAGTGCTGCAAAAGCAATTCCACTAATTGCAGTCTGACACATTTCAGAACACAGCAATGCAATGAAAACTTGTCATTGCATTGCTAGCTGCACACCATCTGTGTTCACATACTTGCATAGAATAAGTCTAAAGCCTCACACATCTTATATTAGGAACGATTCTAGTTTCACATGCAAATATGTGTTGTATAATCCACAGTATCTTGGCAAATTCTGCAGACTCATTTGATGAGAAATATAATATATTTTCCAGTCATTATGTTGGACAGCTTAGTGCTTTGAATGAATTATAGATTAGATGATTTCCTTGGAGCGACTAAAAGGTTGTACAAGCATCTATATAATAAAGTAATACTGCACCCTTATTGAATAAATAATTAGTGGTGTTTGCAAAGGCAAGAATCACTTTCACCACTGCACATTTGAACATTTGAGTCAGTAAGAAATCACCCAGAATATTAACAACTACCTAGAAATGTGATGAAATGCTTAGAACACCTTAGCAACACCCTCACAATGACCTTTTCATCTTGGCAGTTTTGTACAGACAAAAAATAGAGTTGATATATACTTTAGTTTGTATAATCCACTCTCTCCATTTCTTTCAAAGAAAGAAATTTAGTTCATGTCTGAATTCCATTGTGTCGCTATCTTATTCTTTTTCTCCAAACACTTTAAAGTTTTTTTTTGTTTTTGTTTTTTTTCTCCACATTACGCAAGTGTGGAAAAAAAGTGATGCATGAGGGACTCAACAAACACCAACTGAACCATCCCGTCACGGATAACAGAGCAAAATCGAGAGTTTAAGGAAATCATCTGTCTTCGGTTCTTGTGTCCTAATTTCCTCTGCGTCGCTCTATTCGGTAGTAATCTTTCACACAACCTAAAAATACCACAGGCGAGATAAGAGGCTCATTCTTAGTGAAGCTCCAGTTATGGATGGCAGAGAGCTAATATGCCGTACATCATGTGAGCAGGGTAATATGAATTCCGTCTTATGACTTCTGCTTCTGGCTGCATCAGCTGAGCTTGTTTTCTGTTGAAGTAAACCCTTCTGAAAAGCACTCAGAGGAGTTTATTTCTCGCCAGCTTTGGTTACACCCTATTAGAGTGAGTGGTAAGCAGCATGGGCTGGTTTTGAGGAAGAGCTGATTAAAATAGTTTTGTGAAACATTAAATGACACCATGATGCAGAAGCCTTCCAGTAGGTAGCTCATATTAAATGTGCATATCTGGTATGTAGACCATCATTTGCTATAGTTTTAACATCAGATAAAAATCTATCTATGTACCTGTCTGTCTGATATGTAATGATGTTTTGAGAGATAAGCAAAATCTAGTTAACTATTTGATCTAGATTAGGAACTAGTTACTGAAGTAGTAAACTAGTTTCATTTTCTATGTTTTCCTGATTTCTGGTCTTTTGTTTGTTTTTTTGTTTTTTTACTTTTTAGTGGTGATGCATTTATGATTTTCGAATTTAGGTGGTTAAGTGGTGAAATATGTTTTCCTAACAGCTTAAAAAGCAAAGACAGAAAAAAATAAGTTAATATTTTGATCATATATATATATATTCCTTAGGTTAAGATATAAAAGATTTTCCCCATTTAAAATTTAGTGGTTTATATTGTAAAAGTGCTGACTGGAGGCCCATCTAATGTTTAAATAAAGTAATAACATATGGCTCTTATAACTGGGTTAAGATGAGTAAAACTCCATGGGGATGGGTCTAATTTTTGAGAGAAATTCATATTTCACCGATTCGCATTGTGGTGAGTCAAGTCTATTTTTCTTTCTTTCTGTTTTTTTTTTTTTTTTTTTTTTTTCTCATGCATTCTCTGTACAAATTCCAGATTAAAATACTTAATGTTTTTTTTTTTTTGGCTATCCCCTCTGAGAAATCTAATTTCATCTGAATGTGAATGTCTGTGATTACTGATATTATATTTTCAAACCTCTTTTCCTCAGTTGTTTTGGCTTTCATGAACTACTGAAATGGAGATCCAGTAGATACTGCGTTTGTAGAAGGCTAGCGTTCCAAGCAGACATTAGCTGGGACGTACATTTAAACAAATAAAAGGAAAAATGTGAGACTACAGATGTTTTCGTATTTGTACAGTAATAATTTGATAGGAAGACAATGTAATACAAAACTTAATTTCATTCAGGAACTTTCCCGTCAGTTCAATTTCTCTCAGGATGGAAAACAAAATGACTGCTGACAAATGTATCCAGTTTTAACCGGTTTGACACAGACTGCTAGCATTGGGTTACACTGCTGGGTATGTAAGGGGGTTCTTTGACAGTAAAAATGAATGAGTTACAGAAAAACTACCCAGCACCTGAGTAAAAATCATTCAAAATCACCCAATAAAATGACCCAACAAGCTGAACCCAGCATTTGGGTAAAAAAAAAAAAAAAAGAATAAGGCGAGATGACCATCGTGGAGCGCTAATCACTCTCATGCAGTGTATGTTTCATTCATACTCGAAGCCGGAGGGCGCTCTCGTGCAGAAAGTCGAACCAGGAAATCCCTAATATGGACAAAAGCATCCAGCTACTGCTGTATGAAAACAGTTGTTTTCGTTGTTTTAAAAGAAAGTTTGGATAGTTTGGGTAATTGGAGATATTTGGTGATGTATTGCTGCCACACACATGTATTTATTTTTTCCACTCAATTATGTCATAATAACGAGATGTTATGTCGTTTTAACGTCATCTTTTCTCATAATGAGATATTTTCTCGCTAAAACTATTTTTTCGCATAAAAACGAGATATGTCATTAAAAATACAATTATCTCGTTAAAATGACATCTTTTCTCATAATAACGAGATGCTTTCTCGTTAAAATACATATTTTTTTTTTTTCGTAATAAACGATGCTTGTCCCCCCCTCTCATTAAAACGACATCTTTTCTCGTAATAATGTGATGTTATGTCGTAAAAATGATATAATTATCTAGTTAAAATGACATCTTTTCTCGTAATAACGACATATTATGTCATAAAAATGATTTGTTTTCCCGTTATTATAGATATGGTATATTATGTGAGCGATAAGCGACTGTCCTCGCTGCTGTCACCACAATCTGACATAAACGAGGATCTGCATGCTGCTGCAATTATTTAACACTGTTTTAAATGTATTTTAATGTAATGGTTTTAATTGTAGTGGCATGTTTATTAGAATTAATCTCCAATCTGTCTACAATATAGTGTTAACCAATAACTGCACTCAGACCCATGACTCGTTTAGGCTATCATCAGATCAAAACAGTTATTTTTGAACAATCGAATCTTGGGTTAAATATTTCTTTATTTGAATGTCTTAAGTTTGATTTAACAACAAATCGAAAAAAAAAAAAAAAAAAAGAAATAAAGAGATTTTCGAATAGGCTTATAATAATAATAATAATAATAATAATAAAATAATATAATAGAAAAGATGACGTTAAAATGACATAACATCTCGTTATTATGACATAATTGAAATAATATGTGTGTGGCAGCAATGCGTCACTGTAAACATACGATTGCGACAATTTATGGTTTATTTGTGTTTTTCAAGTCATCTCCAGGTAATAAATAAAGTATATGAACAATGCAGTGCTAATTGACTTAGCATTTATTACAGTATAGAAACTATTCTGCCTTATTACTTGATAAAAAAGTGTTTGTAGTATATAAACAAATCATTATTATTGGTTATTGTCCAGCAGTGTATCTGATTTCTAAGCAAATTAAAAGCTAGATATTAGAGAAAAAATAAAGTTGCCTATATACTATCAGTCAAAAGTTTTTGAACAGTAAAATTGTTAATGTTTTTTTAAAGAAGTCTCTTCTGTTCAATAAGCCTGCATTAATGTGATCCAAAGTACAGCAAAACAGTAAAATTATGAAATATTTTTACTATTTAAAATAACTGTTTTTTATTTGAATATATTTTAAAATGTAATTTATTGTGATTTTAAAACTACATCTTTAGCATCATTACTCCAGTCACAGGATCCTTCAGAAATCATGTTGATATTCTGATTTGCTGCTCAAAAAACATTTATTATAATGTTGAAAACATCTGAGTAGAATTTTTCCAGGTTTCTTTGATGAATAGAAAGTTCAGAAGAACAGCATTTATCTGAGATATAAATCTTTTGTAACATTATAAATGTCTTTATCATCACTTTTGATCAATTTAAAGCATCCTTGCTAGATAAAAGTATTAATTTATATAATTTATTTTTCAAAAAATAAAAATTATTCTGACTCTAAGCTTTTGAATATTATAGTGTATTATGTTACAAAAGCTTTATATATATATATAAAATTTCTGTCCCCTCACTTCTGAAATGATGGCTACGCCTCTGAAAAGCAGAGTAATAATAAAAATGCCTCAATCTCACTGGACTTGACTGAATAACTTTTGTAACTTTAATAATGATTAATCTATATTAGATTTATACATTGAAAACTGTGCAGTGTTATTTTACATTTGATAATTAAATTTCTATACCTAAAAAAATTATTTTAGACGTGCATTAAAAACCTCTGAAATGCACTGTTTATTTAATTTGTCTTAGTTCTATTGTATTGATTTTCTACTATTTCTTGTAATTTGGTATCTGTAGAAAATAATTCTTAGCACTGCGCCCTGCATGTGCCTCAGACTGTGATGTATAGTAGCAGCAAAAAAAAAAAGCCCCCCAAAAATATTTTAACAGCTGAGGATTTATGCTATATTTTACACATTGCACATTTTAGCACAGAAGCCTGAAAGACTTTCTTGACTGTTGTCATGCCGAAAGATTACTGATCTTATTTGTAACTTGATTTTCCCCCAATTTATTTTTCTTTATTATTATTAAAAAAAAAAAAAAAAAAAAAGAAAAAAAAAGGTTTAGGCCTTTTTTTTTTTTTTGAGTGTCCCAATTGGTGTACAGGATGAGGAAATTTTATATTAAATTTCATATAAATCGTCATGTTATACATTTTGGTTGCATTTGTGAGTTAATAAAAATGTAGCTGGTTGTGTAAAACAGGTACATAATGTCATAATATCGATATATTGTTCGATATACTCCTGAATCGAATCGTATCGTAATCATATCATAGATTGTTTTGAGCTGTCAGCAAATATTGTATCGCTGGGTATGAGAATTGATATTATATTGTATCATTACTAACTGTCCGACTTAATGTCCAACAAGCAGCATAATAAAATGTTGCAAGATTCATGTTCATCTGTTTAAATCAAACTGAATTGCTTTTAGTGCCACTTTGAAAGTGCATGAACATCGCCAGAAACACATTACACTGAAATGCATTTCTCCAAGTAGATATAACTGCAGGCCGGAGATCTCCAAAATGGGGCGTGAACTCCAAAATTGGGCAGAACCTCCAAAATGGGGTGGGGTCTCCTCGCACAAAGACTTTCACCATTGGCTCTGGCTCCAGCCAATTGTTATTGACTTACATTTCAAAATAAAATTTTATAAATTAAACATTGTTTCTAGTTCATTTTATTTTCATAAAATAAAATATGCTATATAAATAAATATTCTCTGTGAGAGAAACCCCAAAGCTTGTGGCCAGTGATGTTCGGACTGGGAGTTTTGAACCTCTGCTTAATGATATAAACGTGAATCACCCACGAGGTCTCCCGCGAGCCGTCCCAGCGCAGCTCTAACGCTTTTTTTTTTCTCATCAACGGGGGCATCCTGGGGCTCGAAATTTGCAGGGTAGAAAGGGGTAGTGACGCTGGGTGTAACTAAAAAGGTGCCATTGTCCCCGGCGAGGTCCAGTTTTTGGGGAGTTATGGAATGATCTCATATCGCATAGTGTAGGAAACAACACTTTAATTAACACAACCCATAAAATCTTTAGAATCAGCGTTTGCACTTAAGTTGATTGGGGAGAAAAATTGCGCTTGCGTGTTCCCATGTGCCTGTCTGTCAATGGGAGGGAAGCCACGCCCTATTTTTTGGAGCTCTCCCACCCCATTTTGGAGTTCCCGCCCCCATTTGGAGATCTCCAGGCTGCAGTTATACCCTTCTCCATTTCTTCTTAACTACAGCAAATTACTGTTTATTTTCTGCACTAATTCTACAATAATTGTTCTTCAGTAACTGACTGTAATTAAGCAATTGTAATATTGTTAGAAAGACACGACGTTTTGCAACACTGTGTTCTTCTGTTGGCAGATGTTCGAACCCAAGCAGGATGAGCCACGTGACCTCCCGGCTCGGGGAATGACCTCTGAGGATGACCGTTCCCTGGGCAACCTGTCCGATGCAATGGCTACCACTGCGAGTATCCCTCAGTCCAGGAGTCTCACCCTGCTGGAGGATCTGTGCACCCCTCTGGAGGAGAACAGCCGTCTGGTTCCACCAACACCTCCACCCTCTACTGAGGGAGAAGATGGGAAAATCACAGAGAGCAGCATGAACGAGCTGTGGAGGGAGGATGAAGAAAAAGACAAAGAGGAGGAGACGGGGAACACTGAGCCCATGACCGAAGCCAAAGAAGAGCAGGAGCTCTCGCAAGCACACGCAAGAGACAGTGAAGATGAAAAACAGCTGGTTATTGATGAAGATAATGCTTCAGAGGCAGTGGACACGAACGCTCCACCTTCATCCTCTTCCTCATCATTTGTAATCCCTGAGTTGCGATTAGATCGGTCCTTCAGTGCAGATGCCCTCTCCACCCCCGGAACCGATGAAGAGTATGAAGAAGATGAAGATGATGAGGATGAGGAGGAAGAGGAGGAGGACAGCGATGATAACTACCTGGAACGCAGTGACAGCAAACGGAGGAGCATGGTAGAGGCCACTTCCTGCGAAAAGCACCCAGGTGGACTCAGTGTGCAGAATTCCCTGCGCAGACGCACACACAGCGAGGGCAGTCTTCTCCAGGACCCTCGCACAACCTGCTTTACATCTGACAATGCCATCAACTGTGTGGAGGTGACCGGGACAGACAAGGGCGGCTGGACGATTCCATCACCCAAAACCCTGAAGAAAGAGCTGACTAAGAACGGAGGGTCCATGCACCAGCTGTGTATGCTGTTCTCCGGAAGAAAAGTAAGTTCTTGTTCTTGCTCTGACAGTCAAACGGTTTAGGAATCATTTCCTTTAGTCATTTTATTTGCTTTAGCTGATATATTACTGAGGCCAAGGCAAGCATCACTATTACCAACTGCATTAACATTAAGGACCTTTCTAGGGAAAAGAGTAACTTGTCCTTCACCATTTGCACTTTGGACACTTGCTATTACTTATCCAAAATGGTCAGACAATAGTTGGATTCGGACTTTGGGACCAAGCTTTTTTTATACATTTTTTTGACTTGGGCCAATAAAGCAAAGTAAAGTAAAGCAAAGGAGTAAAAGCAATGCAAAAGCCTGTTATGGTGGCGAGCTATGGACAGGTCTTCACAAAAGCACATGCACAGTACAAGACAGAGACAGAAATGTCTCATTAGCACTCACACGAAAGTCAGATTTTTATCATTTGTATCCTTACCATAAACTGCAGAACAAGGTAAGGGGTTTGGTCCAATCACGTCAGTTCATCCTGACACTTAGGCAAGTACTGACACATGCCTTCATAAACAGATTCTATTTCTGCACACAAGTAGAGAAAAAAGTTGAATAGACTGTAAAGACTAGCAACAGGTGATTAATTAAAGGTTAGGCAACTATGCAGTGCCAACACCATACAGCACTTCAATCATAGTTTTAAGTCATTTAACTATTAAAGTAGTTTGTAGTAATGTTTAAACTGTAATTTGAAATTCTACTGATATTTTATTGCTCATCATTCCATAAGTAATTTGCTCCTAGATATTTGTTCATATGCACATAGGGTTGCACTCTTAGTTTTGTCCACTAAGTGGCGTTCTCTCAGTTTATTTTGCTCTCTAACCAGAGGGACAGTATTTGAAGATGTTAACTAAACAAACTGTTTTAAGAACACACTCTTATTTACATGTCTGTGAATGCATGCAGGAATAACTGTTTTTAAGTAAGTGTGATTTCTATTGATCCGATTTAAATATAATCAGAAGCAAGTATATATATGAATATGTATATATGTATATATATATATATAAATATATATTTTTACAGCTGCCACTGTACATAGCCAATATTTAACTGAAGACTGATACATTCCTGTAGTGTAAAAACAGTGAATTTGTGAATCAAGTGAATTTCTAGCTGCAATTGATTAAAACAATCCTGCAAAAACATTCTATACTATTTACAATGCAAAATAATTATCACTTAATATCATGGTATACATACCTTGGTGTCACCACCTCATATAATCACTGTAACATGATTTTGCCACAACTATATAAGTCTTTTAGAGAAGGTTTGTAGTCAATAGTGACATTAATGTTAAACTATAGGAAACATAAAAATTATGCCCTCAACAAATGTTTTAGTACTGTTTTTGATTAAAGACTAAATAAATGGAGGACATGACTCTGGAGACTCCTAGAAGATAAGGGTGCATGATGGGATGTCTGTGTTCCAGTAGTTACTAATGAAAAGTGTGAGACTGATTCAATGTGAGTGAATGAGGTGAATGATTCAGAGTGAGTGAATGAATCAATGACTCACAAGTCTTTTTTTTTTTTTTTTTTTTTTTTTTTTTTTTTTTTTTTTTTCTGTTTCACATGGTGTGTTCCAAGAATCAGTTCTTGATTCGCAGAGCTGGGTGGATTACTTATGAATTGTAATCAGTTACTGATTACAGATTACATGACAAAATTTGTAGTCAGTAATATAAATCTCTTAGATTACACATTTTTGGTAACGTAATCTGATTACTTTTGGATTACATTTAGATTACATTTGTGCTAATCCTTATTTGATATCACATATATTGAATTAGTCTAATCTTGTACTATTTTGATATATACAAAGAAAAAATATATTCCACAAAATATATTTAATTCACCAACAAGTGCCACAATAACTTCTTTTTCAAGTGCAATGTATGGGACAGTTTTTTTTTTTTTAATACTTACAAAATACTTTTATTAATGTAATTTACTTTTATTGTTTTGTTTTATAGTTAAATTAAATAAAATAAAATCTCATTTATTTTTTTTGATGTTTATTTATAATTAAGTAAATTTAGAAAACAGCTACATTACAAAAACCAATATTGAAAAACATAAAAATTCACAGCAATATCACTGCCAGCTCAAAATATTTAATCTAATAAAAACACTAGAAGTGTAATATGAAAATGTATCAATAAAAAACATAAAAAAATAGCTACATTGCAAACATAAATTTTGAAAAAAGACTAAATTCACACAGCAATGAAATTTCTATCCATCTCAAAAACATTTTAAGTGCATAGTTTTACAATGAGGAAAAGACAAACAATATTACAAAAAATGAATATTAAAGAACATGAAACTCACAAAAAATAACATTGCATCTATATATATATATATATATATATATATATATATATATATATATATATATATATATATATATATATGTTTATATATATATATATTAAAGACCATATCTAAGTTAAATATTGCATCTCAAAAACATTTGAAGTGCTTAAGGTAGTAACAATGAAGAAAAATCAACATTTCAAAAAATATATTAAAGAACATATTAAAGGCTATGTTTCCCTCTATTTTCTATTATCTTGTTGCTGATTTATTCTGAGTGCGATTGTGACACCCCTCCCCCTCTCCGCCGGAAAAATTCGAAGAATCACGAACGTATATATGTGGAAGGTTTAACAGGAAAAAATACACACGTATAAAAAAAAAAAAAAAAAGGAAATTTAGGAGTCAATGAATTGTGAAACAACTTATTACCATTTGTGTAAATAAAATGTAATCATGTAATCCATAAAAAAGTAACTGTAGTCTGATTACGAGTATTTTAAAAAGTAGTTTACTCTAATTACAAGTACTTGAGTTTTGGAATCTGATTACGTAATCCAGATTACATGTAAAGGTACCCCCCATTTGTTGATTTCGCTGGATTCGTTGTAAGGTCCATTTGCATGGTCTGTAGCAGCCTGGTTAAAACAAATCTGCTCTTTCACTGATGTCTGTGAACGTCTTCCTTTAATTCATTTCACATATATTGACTCCACAACATATTTAAAGACTCGAAACAAGCAAATAACTAGCAAAGTTTTAGTTATATAAATAGTAAATGGTATTATTAGATGTTTTAATAGTATAAAAAGTACAATAGTAAAAAGATATATATATATATATATATATATATATATATATAATATATATATATATATATATATATATATAAAAAATATATATATATAAAATTCTACTTGATATGATATGAAAAAGAGTCCAGCACTACTTGTGATGAAGGGCACTTTAATAATTTTAAACAATACCAAGAGCCTTCCGCAGGACATTCAACACACATAATACATAAACATTTTAAAAACACGTCTCCATATCGGATTACTAATTCACAAATCAGCAACAGATGTGGTTTAGTGTATTGTGTTTTGGATTTTTGGGATCACACTCAGTCTTGGGGTTTTGTTTCCAGAAGATAGACTTTATTTCAGAGAGAAACGAAGCCGAGATGTTCTCTGTGAGAAGATCTCTCGAATGTTATGTGGTATCTCCTTATATACCATATACAGGGCGTTCCCAATATTCCATAATTTTCCTTAGGCTTACAATTCGATCCCCAGAGAGAAGGGGCCCCCTATTTGGTCTGGTAAGGAGAAAAGCCCTTTTGTTGGTCTCCCCAGATGTTTCTCATCTGGGTCTGGACATTCTGGTCACGTAGGCATCTTTCTTCATATACTACAACCATAGGATTATAATGGAATAATAACTATAGACATATATGGCTAAATTCACATTGATTATAGAAAATCTTATTAATAAAAATCTTCTACATTTCCCCCCTCTGAGACTTAGTAAGTCTCATATTTGATTATTTTTATTCAGAGTGCTACTCCATAATCCAGTCTTATTAGTTAACACTACCTTGTGACTAAATAAGTCACACTGTATTATTACCAATGACTAGATTATGAAATTTCACTCTGGGGAGCAACAGGACCAAACATCTCCTTCCACAGTTGACTAGGAGGGAGTAAAAGATCCAGCCTCCCTAAACCCTTTCTTTAATAGAAAACAATGTTATAAGCGTGAGCGTGTAATTGGTTCAGCACTTGCCTGTGGTTATCACAGTTGTGTATAAAGGACATAAAAAATACATACAAAACATAACCCATTGAATGTCACAAGATTATAATAATTGATCTTCAGCCCAGATACTCTATGTATCGTAGAGGGCCACCCTGGGCAGAAGTTAGGCTAGTACTTACACCCAGGGTATGGTCCATCTTTAGACCTCTTCATCGTCCTCGTTATAGTCACTTGAACTATCATCAAAAGTTTGTTCATTTAAGTTCAGTTTGTTTAGCCATCCTTCATAATATTCCTTTAGGCTCCTCTCGGTGATAATTTGTTGATTATTTGGGACTTTTATCACTTCCATTTGCTTAGCCGTAGCGTTGACGATTAATGTTATTAATATAGGTAATACACAACAAAATAACAATCCTCCTATTAATATGGCAACTCCCAAAAAACATTCTCAGTTTAGCTCCCCATGCTCCAAATTTCAAATCAATCCAATCCCAAATTTGTTTGTCTCTTCCGGCATTTGTTGTAACTTCAGCTCTTAATTTTTTAATTTTTAGTCATAACTTCACTAAAAGCTCCCCCAGGGGCAGCATTATTTGGTATAAAAGTACAACATTGATCTCCAATCCGAACACTGTCCTTGTGCCAAAAGCCAGTTAAGAGCCTGTCTGTTTTTGCCATGTCATTCTACTTGTTGCATGTACTTGGTCTCCTAACAAGGTTAACGCATCATCAGTATAATTAATGAATCTTTGTTGATTATAATAAATGTAATTAATCCACTCCTGCTTTTATTTTTTTTTTTTTGGTGTGATCCAAACAAATATTGACTCAAAACCTGTTTTTATTTCATCTCTTGCCTTGAATTCATTAGGAATTCCTCTCGGTTGCCCAATTGAGTCTAACTATACATTTGGGTCTGTCTCGTAACCTCTTTTAATTCTGTTGTCTTCCCTACTTGTGCTTGATTCTGTTCCCCATTGTGCCATGTTAACTTCTTGAAGTAATCGTACTCTTACACATATACCTTTCTATCCTACTGGTAAAGTAGGCAGTAATATCTCACCTCCACAGATCCAAAAGAAATCTGCTATTATTAATGATTGGTCTTCATAAATTTCTATTGAAGGTAATGCAATAGTTTGATTTTCACATTCTTTCGGGCGTTATTTTACTTCCGTTAGTTTGTTCTGAGTGCTAACAGTTCTGGAGCTCTAGAAGGAATTCCTGACTTCTAAGAATTTTTCATTATCTATGTACCAAATAATAGCACATTTTCCTTAAAATTTGCCTACATCTTGTGTTCCTTTTGGTTTATGGAAACACTGATATTCTTGTTTATAATCTATGCTATACAATTTTGGAATCTCTACTTTCCGTTTTTCAATTTTTATATTTTGGCTAACATCTGAATACTGACACCAAGATCCCCAGAGTGGTCTAAAAAAATAATCTGTTAATTTAGGATTTTCCCAAAAATCCTAGACATTCAGCAAAACAATATGGTCTGGTAAAATCTGTTAAATGACAAAAGTTTCTCCCAAATTTGGCACATTCTTGGTAGTCATATGGATTTGGTATGGCTGTTACTTTTTTTAACGGAGATTTGGAGCACAGCAAGCAATTTTTTCTTTTCCTGTTTCTCTAGCAGTAAAGGCTGCCCATTTATACCATTCATTATTTTGGGCTGTATCCCATAATGCATCAATATGATTAATGTCTTCATCCTTGAACATCATAATCAGTGTTTCTACGATTTTTGATTATCTTTGGTTCTGTTGTGTTGATATCATTATCACTTTTGTTCAAAGGTTGAAAAGTCAATTGAAGGGAAGTCAGGTTGCTTTCCATTGGTTGAGTTTGGGTTTGCATTATTAGATGCATTAGGCATAGGATGGTCTTCAGACATGTTGTCAAATTTGTTCTCTGTCCTCTCCAGTTCGTCTGACAGGAGGAAAGGTGCTCCTTGTGGATATTTCTTTGTGCTCTCAACAGTTTGCACTTCATCATGTGTCTCTGATCTCTCCTCGTTACTTTCTCCTGCATCATCTGGTTGTCTGTTTTCTTTTCTTTCTGCCTTTCCCGTGGGAACTCTAGTACAGTGGTTTAGATGATACCAGGTTGTTCTTCCCTCCACTTGGACTGCTGTTGGAGTAACTCTCATGACTTTGTAGGGTCCCTCTCTCCTCCTGGGCTCATTCCAGTTTCTCCGGAATACCCTCAGATATACTTGGTCACCTGGAACAACTGGACAGGCAGTCTCCAATTCCTCTCTGGGCTCTTTCCTTTTCTCCTGTAAATAGATAACTTTATGCATAGCAGTTAATTTCTTCATATTATATCGAATTTTCATTTATAATTGCTCTAGAGGCAGTCCTTTGCAAGGACCTTTACAATATGGCACATGCAATATGGCACATGCATGGGTCGACCCGTAAGCATTTCATGCAGTGTTAAGTGCATGTTCCTGTTAGTTTGCATGCGATAGCTTATTAGTGCAAGAGGTAAAGCATTAATCCAATTAAATTTAGTACTTTCACATATTTTGTTTACTTTGGCCTTGATAGTACTGTTTAATTTTTTCTTATCACTTTGTTCTGTTTCATTTGTTTAATTTTCCTTATAATTTTCCTTATCAATTCCCCCCTCGTGCAATGGTCAAAACCATGCGCATCTGCAACAAGAATATTCATAAGTTAAGTAGGTGCAACAATGTTTCCTTCATGTGTACGCCAGATCTCTTGTTAGTATTTTTTAGCTTCCCTTCTGTTACACATTTATTGTTCATAGGGGTCTGCTTGTTGTTTAATTAGAATTATATAATCCAATTGAGTTTGAGGTTCAATATGTACTACAGGTGCTAATATGGCTACCTGACACCCTAAAGCTTTTTTATCTTCAAAATCCACTGTAATGTTTCCCTTAATGACAGTTTACCTGTATATGTAAACAAATACCTTCTCTCTTCTGCAAGCAGCACACTGTAGTAAACTGAATAAAGATCAGTTACGGTAAAATATTTGGCATCAGTAGGGACATTCATCAGTGATGTGTGCGGGTTTGGAACTTCAGCTGGCAAATTATTTCATTTATTATTTATAAGTCTTTTTCATCGTTCATCCTATATTTTTTGTTTCCCTTTTTTTCTACATATTCTGCAATATGTCGGACAGAATTAGTTATTAAAAATATTAATTTTAACAAATTCACCATCTGGTATTTATAGCTGCTCCATTTACCTTTTATGATGTACTTGGAGACACAATTTGCTATCCTTTGGTTTCTTTCTGCCATTTTTGTTCTATTTTCTCATCTCTCTGTTAATCATTTATCATTGTGCATTGAAATTCTGATTTTAGTAGCTGTGCTTCAGGAATTTGTGTTTCAATAAATTTTCCCCATTTATTGACTCACATCTTATTCTATCTGTCCTATCCAATAGACATTTGCATTTGGCTCTGCAATTACCATTTGTGTTTCTTTTCCTATTGCAGCAATATATTCCTTCTGTAGAACACCTAATTTGTAGTCCTAATTTGCGTAATGCATCTCTTCCTAACAAATTGATAGGAGTCTGATTTGATACCAGAATGGGCATTGTTATACTTTGATCTTTTGTTTGTAGACACACTGGAGCTGTTATTGGAATTAATTGCATTTTTCCCTGAGAATCCTATTGTCTTTGCAAATTTTTCCAGACAAGAGGAGATGTGAGACATATTTTAAATTTAAACAGGTATAAAAACACCTGTGTTCAAAATCATGGGTGTGTTTTTCCTTCTATATTTTAATTTGCATAATAAGCTCTTGATCAGCTTTAGTTATTAAAATTGAAAGCTGACTCTCCCCTGTAGGATTCTCTGGGCACCCCTAATAGCCTGAATTGGGACCTCCCCAAGGGTTTACTTGGCCCTGTACTGGACCTTGGTTAGGCTGTCGCCAGCTCTCTCCCTTCCACACTGAGGGTACTTTTAAGGTGGATAGGTGGGATAGTCATTTTTATTATGTCCGGGCTGTTCCATCTGCCCAGCACACACCTGGAGGACCAGTATAAGTCTCTTCCTCTCTGGCCTCGCTGTATGGGTTTCTTTCTCTCTCCCATTGTCCTAGCTGTTGAGGATAAACATTAATTATGGGCACAGGGATCGGGCGTGCGTTTGGAGGGATTTCTGTAAGTGGGCTAAACAATGTTGCCATTAATGGGTCTCTTTTTGGATCCCCTTCAGTTTCTTGCTTCCACCTTTTCAGCTGTTTCTGAACATATGTGGTTGGATTTTTCGTGTTTCCCAGCTCTTGTCTCTTCAATGATTTAGGATTCAGTCTGATCGGATACTCCGCACACAGTGCCTGCCACACTGCTGGTCCGAATGCATCAAAAACAATCCCATCCATATTGCGTTGTTTCACTGCTCTGTTTAGAGTAGTTGTTTGAAGAATTTCATTCAACTTTGCCCCTCCTACAGTTTTAGCCAGCAAAGCTTTAATGTCTCTCACAGCCAAAAGTTTGTCCATAGTTTCTTTCTCAAACACCCTGATCCACTTTCCAGCCCCCTCATGAATATCTGGGAGGCGATTGACCAGCCCCTCGATGTCCTGTGGAGCCCAGGGGACTTACTGTCCCTGCTCACCCTTGATTAAAATTGGGAGTTGTGCAGCCAGTGGTCTGAGTGTCTCCTTTTCTCTGCCCTTTTCCCATTTTCTGTTATCAAATAACTCATTTGCTTTATGTATATCCTCATTACTATAGAACAACTTACTTTTTCCTCTCTCTAATTTATTTACCTCTTGTAGATTTTTTCCTGATTCTTTGATTTTCTCTTCCATTTCTTCTTCCATAGCTTGTACTTGTGCTTCTATTTCTATTTATTATCTTTTCTCCTTATTTTTTCTAATCCTTCCTCAAACCTGGGTTTATCTTCCTGGTTTGCTTTCATTTTTTCTAACGCTGTACGTGCCTGTCTGTAACAGTCTGTAAATAGCCTTTACTTTTCTTTCTGTCTTGCCTCTGTGTTTTCACAGCTGGTTTCTCTCTACCATCCATCTCTATATGCCCCTCCATCTCCAGTTCTCTGTTACTTTCACTGTTCCCTTGAGGATGCTCTCCCTCTTAGGGAAATAGGGAGGCTCAAAAAATACTTTTCCCTCTTCTTCACTGTCTCTTTGTCTGCCTGTTTAGTATTTTCCTGGCCTTTTTAAACTTTTCAACATTCTCATATTCCTTCTTAAATATGGCTATTACTTATTTCTTCTTTTTTCCCTTTCTACTTCTTTTTTCTCTTTTTCTTACTTATGCTTTTAGCTTTATAGTTTTTTTATTTTTTATTTTACTTGATCAGAGTTTCCATCTCCTCACACAATGCTACATGGAATGTCCCTTCCTTTTGCCATTTTGTCATATTTTTGTTCTCTTCTGCCATTTGTTTGAGATCTTATTTATTAGCTCTTACACAATAGGTATTTTAATTCTATTATTTCCTGCCATATCTAAGTAGCTTTCCTATCTTTTCTTATAATATTACAATCCAATATATACTTTTTAATTCTGTATATATATATATTTTAATTACCTATATTTATCTATATATTTATTAATCTATCAACTTATCTATTTTTAACCAGTTTTTCCATTTTTTTTTCTTTATTCCTTAGTTTTTATTCATGCCTCTTTGTATTTAGTTATTAATTCTGTCTGATGCATTTACACTCTTTGTATAAATTGATAATCTCAACTCTATTTTACTATCACTCAGTATGTATAACATTTCTAAAGATAATTCTTTATTTATCTTTACTTCTCTTTATTGTTTTATATTATTTTTTAATATACTTATTTAACTTAATGCCTTGCTCTCACTTCTACTGCTCTGGTCTCACAAAATGTCTCCTTCTCTTTCACACAGACATCCAAAGCGCAAAATCCTATAAAAATCTTGGTTCAAATTTTATTGATTCTATTTTCCTAAACCCATTCACTCCTTCTAAACCATTTCATCCTTTGTCCCTTCATCCTATAGGGCTCATTTTCTCATACTTTTGTCCCTTAATTTAATAGGGCTCATCATTCAATCATCCCTCTCGAGTGCGGTAGTTGCATCCAATCCTGCACGGCCACACCTAAGTGACGGTCCAGGAACGGTGCACAGCTTTTACCCACTCAATACGGAATTTATTTGTTCAAACATTCTCATCACTCACACAGACATTCGTCCGGACACAGTTTCACACACACAACAACACATAACACTCTTCCCTAGAGTGACCTGTCAGTTCTACTCGCTCTTTCACTGATGCACTTCCTCAACACAGTAAAAAAACAGTACCCTGCAGGAATTTATGCCTTTCCGTGCAGCCCTCTGTATCTCCCTAACGACCTCTACAGAGCGGTATCCAAAGGACTTTTTCCGCGCGATTTTACATCTGTTTACCGTTTATTGCTGTCCTTCTTAGACCAGTCTTCAATAAACACAGACCCTTACATGCAATGCATTTATGGCTACACCATTTAGTCTTAATTTAGGTCACCTATCAAGGCCTTTCTAACATTATATTAAATATGTGCATGCAATTTTTCTTCTGGAAACAAAACCCCCCATTTTCATTTACTTATTTAATTCTAAATTTGGAAGAGCAGATTTTAAGTGACCTTACCACTCAGAACTGACTGTTCAACAACACACACTAATTATATAAGCAAAAATGCTTACCTTATTTTATGGTGGCCACCACTGTGTGTGTGTTGCTCATCAGTCAGCTCAAAAGCGGTCGTCCACTCTGCTGCTCCTTTCCTGTCCCTGTTCGGGCGCCAAATGTAGTGTCGTGTCTGCTGCCATGGATCTGAGGGATCACACTCAGTCTTGGGGTTTTGTTTCCAGAAGATAGACTTTATTTCAGAGAGAAACGAAGCCGAGATTTTCTCTGCGAGAAGATCTCCAGAATGTTATGTGGTATCTCCTTATATACCATATACAGGGCGTTCCCAATATTCCATAATTTTCCTTAGGCTTACAATTCGATCCCTAGAGAGAAGGGGCCCCCTATTTGGTCTGGTAAGGAGAAAGGCCCTTTTGTTGGTCTCCCCAGATGTTTCTCATCTGGGTCTGGACATTCTGGTCACGTAGGCATCTTTCTTCATATACTACAACCATAGGATTATAATGGAATAATAACTATAGACATATATGGCTAAATTCACATTGATTATAGAAAATCTTATTAATAAAAATCTTCTACACAGCTGACGAGCTTCACTCAAAACATCACACTAATTAGTAAGAGTTAACTACCCAAAAACAACAATCACCTAATCACCTTATAGTTTAAACTGTGTTCAAATGGTTCTTAAGGCGGAAATCATCCCCAATTTTAACCTGCCTATTACACTCAGCCAGTGTTCGTGGGTCTGGTAGACCTGCTGCAGTTTTTGGTTTTTAATTCAACACAATCAAAAATTATATGTTAAAATACTCATTAGATGTTTACTTTATCCCAATTACAAGCAATATAAACAGCATATATGGTAAAAATTTGCTCATTACTTTTGTTAGATCACATTTATGAATTAAAGTGCTACAACCTTGTTTGGGAATGGCAGAAGCAGAAACACAAAACTCACACTTACACTCACACTCTTACAGACTCTCTCTCTCTCTCTGTCACACACACATAAACACACAAACACATACTAATAGCAGGCCCAGACAATAGGAGAACCGAGTGAAGGTACACATGATCTAAAATTTCCACTCTTTTACTAGCTCTGAGTCCAGTGGACCCGAACATTCTGTGTGTAATATAAATATGTAGGGGGGAAGTACAGTGAGTGGTCAATGAAAATTTGTTCTGATTTATGTTCTTCACTGAAAATGAGCCTGAGTTTGAAAAAATAATTAATAGTATAATTTTCTTTTGATAAAAAGTGAAAACGGGTCCCACAGACCCAAACACCATACAAGGGTTAAAATAAAGTCGCATCAAAATGAGCTTTTTTGTTATTACTAACTGTTGTTCGGCTAATTCTATCATTAGTACTTCAGTCACTCAGTTCTTTTTCAGAAATTGGTGCCACCACCATGACTTTTAAGGCATTGCCTCCTCTGTCTTGAACACATCTGGAATTAGCTCAGACAGCTCATTATGAAGGACAAACTCTTAAATAATGCAGCGTAATGTGGCTTGTAACTCACTTCTGCACATCACCAACTTTGTAGTTCACTTAAGGAAATGTGAAACAAAAGCCATAAATCCAGCACTCCAGTGATGATAGTCAGTTCACACCCCGTTCTCAGCCGCAGGCAGTTTCTTTAGGCCTGTGTCTGGTGCATAATGAGACTATAAATATCCTGAATGGGCACATGATCCTGTGTCCGTCTGCGCATGCATTTGGAGAAAATTAATGCATTCCTAGGGGAACTGTAGTAGGGAGAAAGGACAAACATTTTCATTGTCTCTGAAATCTGCAAGGCGAGAAGGCAATGCCTTGTTTTCTCCCTGTACTCTAGAAGAAAAAAAGAATGTAGTAATGTTTTTAAAAGTAAATAATTAACTAAATGTAATTTTACATTGTTTAATTAAGTTTCCAGTTAATTCCAGAGGAGGAATGTGGCGTCATTTGAAAGAAATTAATACTTATATTTAGCAAAGATCAAAAAAAAAAAAAAAAAAAAAAAAAAAAAAACACAACACATTAAGCAACACAACTGTTTATAACAATAATGACAATATTGATGTTTTTTGATCAGCAACTCAGCCAATCATTATAGTACATTGAATAGAGGATCTTGTGACACTGAATACTGGAGTAATGATGCTGAAAATTCAACTTTGCATCACAGGGATAAGTTGCATTCTAAAATATAGAGTTTACACGAGGGACCAGCTGATGAGTCTCTGACAGTGCGTTATGGCCAGAGCCTGGAAATCCACAAGGAGTTGAGTAGGACATTTTTGCCATGTAGGAGGAGAGGAGACGATGCCTAAAGAACAGGAGCTATAGACCATATCTTCCATCTTTTGTCATGGGGAATGTGAGATCTCTAGTGAAAAAGATGGGAGAGTACTGTAACATCACTTACTAAAAGTAATAGGATGTTTTGTGAGGGTTGTGTCGTGTTCAACTGAGGATTTCGGCATGTATGTGTGCACAGGGATCACATCAACAAGGCCAAAGGTAAAGAAGGGGGTGTTTTATTTTAGGCTATGCAAGTACAGTAAATAACAGATTTTGCAACCCTGGACACATTACTGTTAAAGAGCTTGTGTGCAGTCCTGACATCGACATCAAAATCTAGCCGCCTACATTAGTTTTCAGATGACTCGGCTATTGTGGGTTGTATTAACAGTAGATTGGAGTGCGTTGGATGGGTTTGTAACATCACAAAAGCTAAGGGATCTCAGAAGGCCCGAAAATAAGCATCTGAAGATGCAGGTGGACATTGTTGAGGAGTATATGTCATCCACACTGACATTAAACTGGGCTGGGCTACAAATACAGAGCTATTTGCACTGAAAACAGTGAAGCGACTGTGTTATTTTCGTTTGGTGATAAAAATCTACTGTCAGGGTTACTAAAGACACAGTGACAATTTAGAAAAAAAAAAAAAGCACGAAGACAGTTATTTTTGTAGTTGACCTTATTAGAGTTTCCTTTTCAGATGCAATGATTATGGGAGGAGAGAATTGAAATCCTTTATAGCACACCTACATCTTGGAGACGTCTATTTGATGACTGCATTTACATCTGCAAGACATATTTTTTAGAGTGTTTTCTCATCTGCAATACATCTATAGGACGTTTCCTACAGGTGTGTTACTTAATTGATTCATGTGGATCCAAACGTTGGACCAAAGTATCAAGTACCTGACATATTATACACCAACTGTGACTATTTCAACATACAATATGGTTAATGAAAAAAGATCAGACTTAGTTGTACTGTAGTAATAACTCCATATATATATAAAAAAAAAGAGAAAGATGAGAGAAAAAAATACAGACTGGCACCTTTCATGCTTGGTGTTACTAACCCTCTACAATTCGATCGCATATGCGACTACATCTTTACTCGGTCTCCGACTATGTGTTGGAGCGCTTCAGATTTTCAATTTCAGTCAAGTGATCTGTGCAAATTTTTAATTAATCTCAATGGATGCCCAGCGTACCTGTATTTGACGTACCGTAAACTCTAGTGTGAAGGAGCACGACTCGCTGTCTCTTTGCTGAGAGCACTGCTTCTCACACACATGCAAAGAAAGAGAGAGAAAGCGAGAGAGTATTACATACTAAGCAGAATCGACTCGCTACATGTAAATATTTTTTCTTGTATTTTCCTGTCAAAATTTGGAATTCTTTAGCTTTTAAGAACAACTATGTAACGCTCGCCCTTATCAAAAGAGGTTACAATTATTATATGGAGTTAGATTACACTGTGTGAGGTGAAATAAGTGTTTTAAAAGATGAGCTAAATGACAAAAGTAGAATGAATAAGTTCACAAGGAACTTAAAACAACACAATAAAATGAGAATAACTTAAGCTGTTAAATGCAGATTGTCCATTTGAATCATACCCTAAAACAGTCCTTAAGAATCATATTGTGTAAAAGTGAAAGTGTCCACTGGTGTGTATACAATCTAAAGAAAGTGATAAGCCAAAATGATTGAGATACTGGAATGGTAAGTCCATAAAACAACTCTTCAGTCCAGTTAGTGCAGTGTTTTGTTAGTTGAAATTATTTTTTAATACTGGAATTGATTATACTTGTATACTTCCTGTTTCTGTCGTATACATCTTATGATATATTGAGTGGTATAAAGCATGTGTCTTTGTGTGATAGTATCACAACTAGATAAGATATACCAGGGGGCGGAACTAATTTACAAACAGCAATCTAATTGGCTGGCGCTCACCTATCATCATCATCCCCGTTTTGATTTCAGCAAATCAGTTTGAGCAGACTCTGACAACATGATTAATATTCATGAACCCAGCAACTCATTAATCCTTAGTGTGTTTTATATTGTTATTAGTAGTAGAATTTGTATTATTATTATTATTATTATTATTATTATTATTATTATTACCTTATCAGTATTATTGTTTTTTTTACAGAAACACTGAATGACTAACAATATCTTAAGCACCGCCACCAGTCCTAAGTTCAGTTTAAATGACAAATATGCATCCATACATGGTTACCAAGTTTTAGTTCTAATTACTAAAGTTCAATCATTAAATATGCTTGATTATCATAATATCATATTATAATGCTTGACTGACCCATGTTAAGTGTATTTTCAAAAAGCTGTGCCATTTTACAAACATAAGCTTTATATATGCATGGTGATTCTATTGCCAGGGTGTGTGTAGAGCTTTGAGAGGTCAGGGATTCCCCGTCAGAGCTTTTCTTTTAAATGGATTTACTTTTTCTGCCGTGTGTTTTACTTTAGTGCAATGATGCAAAGTGCAATTATTCTGATCAATTTTCCCAGTAATCACGATTATAATTTTTAAGTAAAATAATTTTGAGTAATAATCAGTTAAATCCATATGCAGCATGACTAAAATGTGAGTTTAATTTACAAATTATATTCATTTCAATAGGAATGTCCTTGAATATATATATCTGACAAAATTTACACTTGTGTACAGGAATAGTCAGAGCCACCTGTTTTTCTCATAAGACTGTCTGCAGACCCATGTATGTAGGCCATTGTCGTTGTAGGCCAGTCAGGTTTTTGGAACAGAGCTTGAATCTGACATCCAGACTGTGAATTTACCAACAGAAGACCTGTACCAGAGTATCTGAAGGTATTTCATGGGACAGTGGTTTTGGTCTGCCGTTCTCTCTGGGCACACGTCAGAATGCACCCATAACCTTATTAATGTCTGGCATGCTTTAATGCTCATTGCTTCTGTAAGACAGAAGAACATTTACAGCACAAAGAAAAATATGTAATCCACTCTTAAGGATCTCTGCCTGTTAGATTGAATGATATTCACGCTGGGCTTTTGCAGCAGGCTTGTGGGGATCTATGGGACTTTGACACAAAATCAGCTTGTATTTAGCTATTCTTTGCACATTTTTTGGTTGGTGGCCTAGGTCAGCTGTGCACAGAACATGCTTATCAAGCAAAATATCCCAAAAAAGCTGAACTGATTGATTCTCAGATTTACTGTTTAATTGAAAGTATTTAAAACTATACAAATTAACTAATCATATCTAGTATTATCTAACTACAGATGTGGGTCAGGAAATAAGGTCAGCTGCTAGATAGCAAGATGTGATTTCAAATGAAATCTTTCTTTTAGTTCTACAGTTTGGCCTCATATGACTTGAAATGCAGCATTTATTTTTTATGATTTGTGTCCATATCCTTTTATTCCTGTAATGTTTTATATTGTTGAGAAATAGTGTAGGTGTAATGACAGGGGTTGGGTTAATTGCTCAAACATATCTATATAGTAATAACAATAATATATTATGCAACAAAAATGATTAAAAATTGACATTTGTACACCAGCATGAAATTATGAAATTTCATGCTGGCCTTTGAATTCGTTTATGGAAACCAAAGATTTCTCATTGAAAGCAATGCGCTACAGTTTTAGCCACATCACAAAAAAGACTCTGCAGGGCTCTTTTGACATCTGTATAGTCACACACGCAAAACACTTGGACAAACAGCAGGATCTGGCGCCTTGAGAGTTAGAAGGGGTTGTGATACGTGATAGTGTCTGCATACCCAGCTGTTTTAAATGTGAGAACCAAATATCAGTTGCACTCCCAGCAGGACACAGATGGCTGTAAAAGACAAATGGTATTGACATTGGCATCTCAGATTGAACTAAATATGGGTTAAATATACTCAGTTGTGCTAAATTTTAACTATTCTGAGTATACTTTAGTTTAATTTAAATTTTGGTGCCATTACAAATGCAACTCATTCATAAAGAATTTTAATTTTCTGCATTTTTTCATAAAATTTGGGTTTGATGGGACGTGGAGCAGGACATTTCCCTTTTGCTGCTGCCGCCACATCTTTTCCATACTCTGCTGTTCGGAGTGTTTTGTTTTTTTTTATGATGAATTCAACTTGTCGTGTTGTATGTTTTTGCAGATGTACCCCCTCTAGAAAATTCAGCAGAACAGTGTCTGCCATTTTTTGCATCTTTCTCTGAGACTTTAAAAAATATATACATGTTTGAAAGAAACGGGCCACTGTCTTTTCATAAAGACAGTGGTCACTTGACATGTTCATGAATAAATCAGCTGGTTTAAACAAATCATTGAAATCAGATTCTTTTTTTTTTTTTTTTTTTAAGTAACTAGTAAAGCAATGCATTACTTTTGAATTTAGAAGAAAATATCTGAGTTTTCAATGTATTGACTCACAGCTCTCCGGTTGCCATGTTGAGAGAAATCAGGAGTGAGTGCAGAGGCATTGTGTGAACATGATGTTACTATAGTTCTAGACTAAATGGGAACATACATTTACTCATCACACTTTCACAAAGATTCAGTATCAGTATATCAATCTCAGAATATTATGCAATCCTGCAATTAAATAACACAAAAATTCTTAATGTAAAAAGTAACGCAAAAGTAACGTAATGGATTACTTTTCATAAGTAACGCAATTAGTTCCCTTTTTAAAAAGTAATGCAATATTGTTATGCATTACCTTAAAAGTACCTTACCTCAACACTGGTTATAACCTCAAAACACTTTTACCATAGTGCATGATTTGTAAACTAATGACGCTTTTGCACTTCATGGTACTGCACGGTACGGTTCACTTTTGGGGGGGTTTCCACTGGGTATAGTACCTGGTACCTGGTACTTTTTTTTAGTACCACCTCGGTTGAGGTTCCAAGTGAACCGTACCGTTACCAAAATGTGACGTGTAAACTGTGCTGATCACGGACTGGCCGGAGAGAATCGTCACTACCTGCGTCACTAAACTTGCAACACAAACACAACAGAACTGCTAGATTTAAATCAACACAGCCAGCAAAGGATTGAACGTAACTGTTTTGAATGAGTGCACCTTTTTTAACAACCCAAAAGTTTTGTTGTCTGTTGAGGAAGTACAGACGTTCCTCTCATTGACAGTAGAGGAGCAGATCCAGCGAGAGCTTGATGGGGCGAAGCGGAATGAAAAAAGTTTATTTAGCAGTAGAGGCGGCGGAACTTTAACGACATGTGAATGATCCCGCCCACTCTAAAGCGATACCAAACTGCAGTGGAAACGCAAACCGTGCCGAGCTGTGCCGTACCATACTGAGCTGTGCCGAGCTGAGTTGTACCACGCAGTGGAAAAGTGCCATAAGACATGTGCAGTGATGCCAATGACGCTGTACGCACCAGCTCTCTCTGCTGTTTTTTGTAACAGTGCATTGGGCAGGCTGTTTTTCCTGCTATTCATCTACTTGTTGCATAATTGATTATATTACTGGAAAAGCTGCAAGAGTCAGCAGTTGACGTTAAATCACTGTAGCCCATCAGTCGTCATAGACACGGGGTTATTTGCCGCTATGTGTTTCACCCCGCTGTGGTTGCCATAGCAGAGCTGGTGCCAGTGTGGCTGTTCTGACGGAGGCAGTGCTTCAGCTCACTCTACAGCAAGCCAGTGATGCAGTACAAGTGTTTGTAAACCCACGTGTAACAGCCAGTTACCGTAAGTCATTGGGCTCTGTTGTCATGGATTCCAAACCTCTGGCTGGCATGGCACTGTGTTTTAAAGTGTGATGAGGGGGATTTTTATTGGGTGTTTTTAAAACTGTACAAGTTTGTTCCTTAAAGGAATAGTTCAACCAAAAATTTTAATTATTCTCAGATTTTTCCTTTTGCTGACAGAAGACAAGACGACAGAATTTTGAGTTTTTGGTGAATTACCCTCGATTCATCAGTGCATCTGCTTTTCTTCTGTGTTTTGCTTGGCTTTGGTCTGTATCTATGTCTGTGTCTGAGTATTCTCCATGTAGAGGTCAGCATGTTTAACCCTGAGATGCCACGACACCAGACACCTCTGCTCGAATTTATGGAGTCTTTGCGTCGGTGTGTCTGACAGGAAGCTGAAATTATTCACATGCTTTTTGGCTTTCATGAGGCCTTCATGAGTTTGACCCTTCTTTTCCTGTTGTAAAATCCCATATATACTCTGAACAGATGCTTTTCAAACTAAATTGAAATGGTTCACGTGTGCTTTTCATGCACTCTCCAAATAAGTAAGTAAACAAATATTGATTGATTGATTGATTGAATCTTGAATCTGTACACTAGCTTACTCTTGAAACTATTGTTGGCTCTTCTTCTACTAGAAATTGCAGATAATCTTTTTTTTGTTTGGATAAAAGTGTCTGCAACATATAAATGAACATTCTGTGTTTCTTTGAGAAATATAAACCCGAGGCATTGACGTACCTAACTTGAGCTCCAGGAACGCTACAATATCAATGGAATGCCATTGACAGTGATTCAGAGCTGTGCTGATGGCTCTTCAATGAATGTCTCAATGAGTTTCAAAAGCTGGAGCACTTAGGAACACGTCCCTGCTGGATTATGACCCATTTAGCCTTGAGAGAGGAAGTCTACAGGATGGTGAGCCACACAGTACAATATTCACAAACATCCTTCATCACAGGATGCCACCACACAGTCAGGAAGTGACTATGTTCTGCTTTAACAGAGATCAATAACAGCAGGAAAGCTGAACGTTAACACACTCACACATGCACGTTCATTATTCCCAGCTGAAGGGTTTATTTTAATTGTTAAAGATGAACGTTAACACTCACACATGCACGTTCATTATTCCCAGCTTTAGCACTTGTTGGCGAGTCACTAGTTCTCTTATTGTACCACGACTTAGGTGTTGGGCATCGACTGAAACTCTCCCCGGGCCGCAGCATAAAAATGGCTGCCCGCACTGCTCACAGATTTTATTTTGTGTGGTGCACTTATTTAGACATTCTGGGTCGACTATGAAGTATCTTATTTAGCAAACTCCATGTCAACTAGCAGTCATTAGAGTATTACCAGACTGTCTGCTTAATGTCTGCTAACACTTTATTTGGATGGTTCCCCAACACATATTCTACTGACTATGAGTAACTTTGAAAAAGCATGTCAACTTATTATACTAACCCTAACCCTAACCTAAACCCTTAATGTTGAAAACTGGCTTATTGTTAGCAGAATGTATAAAGGGGACTATCAAAATAAAGTGTAACTGAAACAAACCCCCAGTTATTAAAATTTGTGCATACCGCATCCCACACTACTTCAGATCATGTGGCTGGTTGATGGGAGATGTGCTATTAGGTGTGGACAGCAAAATTTCACAGGCAAAAAAAACAAAAAAAAAAAACAAATCCATTGTCAATAATGTTGCAATGTATGAAGCACATCTCATAGAGAAGTCACCTTCAAACCAAGTAGCTTTCTGCTGGTCTAAATCTGTGTTGGCAAATCTTTTGCCCTCAAGCAAAATTTCTGATATTGAAATATCCCAATTATGACCGTGAAATGTGACTTTACTTTTCTAAGGTGTTTTTAACACTGTATGTGATTGTTAACGGTGCTGGAGCTTTGGTCTGGTTTCATACTCATTTGATTCTATTGTAAGGCTGGTGCAATTCCATTCATATTACATCATCACAAATGCACACTGAACGAGAACACAGAACACAGAGAAATTATGCATAAGACTGAGAGTTCTCTAGACCCTCTTCAATTTGCGTGCAGAAATAAGCGAGGCATAGAGCATTCTGTCGCAACTCTCTTACATTTAGTATTTCAGCATTTAGAGAAGCCGAAAACTTTTGTTAAATTACTTTTTATCTATTTTTTATCTCCCTTCAATACCATTCAGCCACATATTTTAATTGACAAACTCATTGAAGAATTTGGGTTGGATTTTTATTTGGTAGGCTGGGTTTTAGATTTCCTTGTGCAGAGAACACAGAGAGTCAAAGTAAACGACTGTTATTCTGAATGGTTGGTGTCATCGACTGGGTCACCTCAAGGGTTCGTTCTCTCTCCCTTATTATTTATTTTGTACACTAATGCGTGTAAGAGTAGTTTTGAAAATAGACACATCTTAAAATTTGCTGACGACTCTGTAATCGTTAGCTTATTGAGTGAGGAGGATTCTACGCATGGTCCTGTGGTTGAGGATTTTACTGTTGGTGTCAGAATGCTTTTTTAAAACTTAATGTTCTGAAAACTAAAGAGATGACTATTGATTATAGATTGAGGGGGAAATCAATTGATGATAAGCAAATAAGTATTAATGGAGCGGGTATCCAGAGTGTCGAACAGTACAAGTATTTGGGTATTGTATTAGATTGTAAACTGACGTTTTCCGCAAATACTGATGCTTTGTGTAAGAAGGGGCAGCGAAGATTGTATTGCTTAAGGAAATTGAGGTCATTTAATGTGGATAAAACATTCATGTGCATGTTTTACAGATCCTATATTGAGTCGTTTTTATCCATTTCATTGTTGTGCTGGTTCAACTCTTTGAATGTGAAAAATAAAAACCGTATTGAGAGGATGGTAAATCAGGGAAACAAAATAACAGGGAGGAAGCAGATGACTATGGCTCAGTTATACCATAGACAGGTGTTGGGTAAAGCCGAGAACATTTTGTTAGATGATTCTCATCCCTTGAATTCTGAGTTCCATCTTCTCCCGTCTGGTAGCCGGTATAGAACTCTGCTTAGTAAAACTAATCGGTTTAAAAATTCATTTGTCCCCTCAGCTGTAAAGTTTTTAAATTCTAGGTAAATTTTTTCGTGTATGTGTGTCTGACATTGATTTATGTGTATGCTTGTTTGCTGCAACCAAATTGTGTGATGGCTCGTAAAAGAGGAGGAGGCAAATGCAGGCAATCAGAAGAAGTTTATTGATAATAGAGTCCAGTATGTACGGCAATGGTGAGAGAAGGTCTACGGTGGCGTGAGAAGTGCTGATGGTGAAGTCGGTGGTGAATGTGAAGGCGGTCGATGGATGAAACCAGGAACAGACCGGAACACTCACACGAAGACGACAACACGAGCACAATCCAGAACACGAACACGGGAGACGGTAATCCAACTGGGAAGATGAGACATGAATGAGGATCTGACAACAGACAGAGAGATGAGTGAGTTTATGTAGCTGAGTGGAGATGAGGATCAGCTGGAGCGAGACAATCAACACACCAGGTGACAACAATCAACCAAACGAGCACATGGAGACTACGTGAGTACAAAAACAAACACAAAACATGACACGGAGGAACCAATGGATTTCCTACCGTGACAGTGCGACATCCCCTAGGACGTCACCTGACGTTCCCAGCCTGCTTTACCTGTAGATTGTAATCATCAATAAGGCGGTGATCCAGTATGTCCCGAGCAGGAACCCACCTTCTCTCCTCCGGACCGTAACCTTCCCAATCCACCAAGTACTGAAATCCGCGTCCCCTCCGTCTAGAGTCCAGAATACGATTAACCAAATATGTGGTTTCCCCAGTAACGATACGAGGCGGGGGGGGAACCGGGGCAGGCGGGTTAAGACGGGAAAAAAATCACCGGTTTAATTTTGGACACATGGAACACGGGATGAACCCTTCTGTACGCCGGAGGAAGGCTAAGATGCACTGTTACCGGATTAATGATTTTGGTAACAGAAAACGGGCCAATAAATTTGGGAGCAAGCTTATTCGAAACGAAACGCATCTGAATATTCTGGGTTGAAAGCCACACTCTTTGACCGACCGACGACGTAACGGGGAGGCTTCGACCGGTGGCGATCGGCCTTAGGCTTGGTGCGCGACCTAGCCTGGAGCAGAGCTCTGCGAGCTCTGGTCCAGGTGCGGTGACACCTCTGGACTAGTGCGTGTGCGGAGGGGTCCGAAACCTCGGATTCCGTACTGACAAAATTAGGTGGTTGGTACCCTAAACTACACTTAAATGGAGAGCATGCCCGTAGATGACACTGGTAAAGAATTGTGTGCGTACTCCACAATTGAGAGTTGCTGACACCAGGACGAAGGATTATTGGAAGCCAAACATCGCAAAAACCCTTTCGACATCCTGATTGGCTCGCTCGGTTTGACCATTGCTCTGGGGATGGAACCCGGAAGAAAGACTAACAGTCGCTCCTAACAATTTACAAAATTCTCGCCAAAATTTGGACACAAATTGGGGACCCCTGTCAGAAACCACGTCTGTCGGAAGGCCATGTATACGGAAGACGTGGTCAATGACAGCTACCGCTGTTTCCTTGGCTGATGGTAATTTGGGCAAGGGAATAAAATGAGTCGCCTTCGAGAACCGGTCCACTACGGTTAAAATCACCGTATTGCCCTTAGAGGGCGGTAATGAAATCTAGCGAAATGTGGGACCAGGGTCTCGAAGGGACAGACAGCGGTAAGAGTAACCCATCTGGAGGTCGATTGGAAGTCTTACCAATAGCGCAAACTGAACAAGCCAAGACGAAGTCGTGGACGTCACGAGCCATACCAGGCCACCAAAATCGTTGCTTGATTAGAAACCTAGTTCTACTAACCCCTGGGTGACAAGCAACACTGGAACAATGACCCCACTGGAGAACGTCTGACCGTAACCCCTCCGGCACAAACAATCGGTTCGGTGGGCAACGAGCCGGGGGCGTTACCCCTTCTAAGGCAGTCAACACCTTCGATTCGACCTCCCATCTGAGCGCGGAGATAATGATGGTCCCCGGTAAAATGGGCTCGGGAGTAGCAGTACGATTGGAACGCTCAAAAAGACGGGATAAAGCATCGGGTTTGATGTTTTTGGAACCCGGCCGGTAAGAAAGTGTAAAATGGAAACGACCGAAAAACAATGCCCACCGAGCCTGCCTGGAGTTAAGTCTTTTGGCGGTTCTAATGTATTCGAGATTCTTATGGTCCGTCCATACAATGAAAGGTACACCCGACCCTTCAAGCCAGTGACGCCATTCTTCCAGTGCAAGTTTGACTGCCAACAACTCTCGATTGCCAATGTCATAATTAACTTCTGCAGGAGATAAACGGTGAGAATAATACGCGCAAGGATGCACCTTTCCGTCTGAGGATGCGCGTTGGGACAACACTGCTCCTACCCCCACCTCTGACGCGTCGACCTCCACTATGAATTGACGTGAGCGATCAGGGGTGACGAGAATGGGAGCTGAAACAAAGCAGCTTTTCAGTTTGGCAAACGCAGCCTCGGTCAGAGGAGCGGCTAGTTGGCTGAAATTGCGGATGAAACGCTGGTAAAAATTGGCGAACCCCAGAAATCTCTGCAGGGCCTTGCGAGACTCTGGGGATGGCCAATTTACCACAGCCTTAACCTTCTCAGGATCCATGCGAACACCCTCAGTCGAAATGATGTGTCCTAGAAAAGAAACAGACTGTGCATGAAAAACGCATTTCTCCGCCTTGACAAACAATCCATTCTCTAGCAACCGCAGAAGCACTCGTCGTACGTGTTGCACATGTTCCTGGAGAGACGAAGAAAAAATCAATATGTCATCCAGGTAAACATATATGAACAGATCGACCATGTCTCGCAACACGTCATTAACGAGTGCTTGGAAGACTGCCGGCGAGTTCGTTAGCCCGAAAGGCATCACGCAGTACTCAAAATGGCCTCTAGGGGTGTTAAAGGCAGTCTTCCACTCATCCCCCTCCCTGATGCGGACCAAATGATAAGCATTACGTAAGTCCAATTTAGTGAAAACGGACGCTCCCTGCAACCTCTCAAAAGCTGAAGACATAAGCGGCAAAGGATAGGTATTCTTTACCGTTATGTTGTTCAGCCCTCGGTAGTCAATGCAAGGTCGCAAGGATCCGTCCTTCTTTCCCACAAAAAAAGAACCCCGCCCCCGCTGGAGAAGAAGAAGGGCGGATGAACCCCGTTGCTAGAGAACTGGATATATATTTCTCCATGGCCGCCGTCTCTGGAATAGACAAAGAATATAACTTGCCCTTAGGCGGAGAAGTTCCTGGCAATAACTCTATCGCACAGTCATAGGGACGATGAGGAGGAAGAGAATCAGCACGAGACTTACTGAACACCTCCTTCAGGTCGTGGTACTCCGCGGGCACGTTAGCCAAATCCACTGCTTCCCCCTGAAACACAGACTCAGAAACATTAACACCAGCAGACAAAAGACAAGACCAATGACACTCCTCGCTCCAGCTAGCCACAGATCCGAGGCGCCAATCGATCCTGGGGTTGTGTTTCTGGAGCCAGGTGTGACCGAGAACATTGGGTTTTTTCACTTGAAATATCTGGAAGCAGCTCATCGCCCAAGAAATTTACTACGACTGGTTCAATTTATAACATGTAAATTGGTCTGTGTGATGACTGGCAGTCTGTGTCCGTTGAGTGCAAAAGGTGCAATGGGGTGTTTGAGGGAGGTGAGAGGAATGTTGAGTCTAGTAGCAAACTTAAAGTCCATGAAACTACCCTCGGCCCCAGAATCCAACAAAGCGTGATGATCGAGTGCGTGGGTGGACCACCGTAGACTCACCGGAAGGAGTGTCGATGTAGATGAGGTCTTCCTGGCAGAGATCCCACCCGATAGTAGCCTCCGTCTTACTATCGGGCTTGGTCTTTTACCGGACAGCGCTGGATGTGATGTTCTTGGCTGCCGCAGTATAAACACAGTCCCAGGGATCTCCGCCTGATCCTCTCCTCCCGGGAGAGCCGAGCTCGCCCCACCTGCATGGGTTCAAGATCTCCCGGTGGGCTGACCGCAACATCTGAGCGCTGATGCTGAGCCTCCGGTCTGTTCGCGAGAACTGTTCTCCCCCTCCGTCTGGTGGCTTGGTCGAGTCGGTTGTCTACTCTGATGGTGAGGTCGATCAGGCTATTGAGAGAAGTGGGGAGCTCGACGGCGCGGATCTCCTGTTGGATGCGGTCAGCCAACCCATGCAGGAAGTGATCCCACTGCGCCTCTTCGTTCCACTTACACTCCGCCGCCAGGGTGCGGAACTCAATGGAATAGTCGGATACGGACCTGTCTTCCTGACGTAGGTCCGTGAGAAGTCTAGCCGCCTCCCTCCCGGCGACGGAGCGGTCGAAGACCCGTCTCATCTCCTCCGAAAGGGCGTGGAACGAGGCACAGCAGCTGTCTTTGGTTCTCCCACACCGCCGTCCCCCAGAGGGCAGCCCTCCCCGTCAGTAGTGACAAGACGAATGCCACCTTCTTTTCCTCGGTGTTAAACGTGCGGGGCTGCAGGGCGAAGTGCAGAGAACAATGAAACAGAAATGATCGACAAAACTTTGGCTCACCCGCATATTTCTCGGGGATGGGGAGGCGTGGTTCGGACTGGGAAATCCCCCCGGAGACGATCGGCGGTGTGGGTGGCGTGGGAGGCGCAGCGGGTGGCGGTTGTTGTTGTTGTTGAGCCTGGAGAGCGAGCTCGGACACCTTCGTCACCATTGCTTGGAAAGCTCGACCCATCTCATCTATCGCCTTGTCTTGGCGATCCATACGACCAACGGCTCTCTGCAGAAACTCCTCCAGATGAGATGGGGAGCGATCGCCTGCTGGTTCCATGATGGTCAGATCCTACTGTGATGGCTCGTAAAAGAGGAGGAGGCAAATGCAGGCAATCAGAAGAAGTTTATTGATAATAGAGTCCAGTATGTCGGCAATGGTGAGAGAAGGTCTACGGTGGCGTGAGAAGTGCTGATGGTGAAGTCGGTGGTGAATGTGAAGGCGGTCGATGGATGAAACCAGGAACAGACCGGAACACTCACACGAAGACGACAACACGAGCACAATCCAGAACACGAACACGGGAGACAGTAATCCAACTGGGAAGCTGAGACATGAATGAGGATCTGACAACAGACAGAGAGATGAGTGAGTTTATGTAGCTGAGTGGAGATGAGGATCAGCTGGAGCGAGACAATCAACACACAGGTGACAACAATCAACCAAACGAGCACATGGAGACTATGTGAGTACAAAAACAAACACAAAACATGACACGGAGGAACCAATGGATTTCCTACCGTGACAAATTGCCTTCGGGAAATGAATAAAGATGAACTGAACTGAACAGTGGGGTCACCAATTTTTTTTTTTTTTTTTTTTTGAGTAAATGTCAAACAAGCAGAGACAATGATAATCAGGAGTGGGTAATTGACACATCCACAAAACTGGCTAAAATATGCTTTATGCGCATTAAGTACTGGTAAACTTAATACTGCAAACCTTTCCTCACATTAATTTTGCATTTATAAGGGAAACTGCTACAAATGTATATGTAATAAGATCTGCTGCAAAAATTAAAGTGTCCAAGCCTTTTCATCACAAATTTTTCACTGCATGCCTAAAGTAAATACTGACAGTAGTTTTTTTTTAAACACCAAAAGAGGGTTTGCACTGACGCAAGCTGTTAGTAAATCTGTTCCTAGGTGCGTAAGCCAAAAAAAAGGCCTTCACACTCCAAAGGTGAAAAAGGACAACAACAACAACAACAAAAAACGAACTAAAAGTCAGTCACAACCTTCAGCGACTGAAGAAGGTCATGTGAAACGTTTACCGTGGTTTGCTGTAGTTTTCATCTCACATTTACTTTTTTGTTGTTCTCTTTCAGCTTTATAGTGTACAGGCCTTTTTTGCAACTTTTCAAATATCTTAATTCAACAGATGTAGAGGAGAAGGCAGCTTACAGTTATTATCCGCAGTCTGCACGGCAGCTTTCACAATACCAGTTTTTATGCAAACCGTGCTTTGTTTCAGACTAAACTGCCAGGGTGAAAACTCTCTTTGTGATCACACCTTCAATGTAAGTCTAATGGCTTTTTAAAACCTGTTTTTCTTGACTATTCATCCGACTAGAATATTCAGAGTTTCAATTTACATTGAAACGTAAAAAATCTAGTAGCAGCCAGTGAATCTGACAGATGTGCACATGGACGTGTGAGTTGCTGTGTGTGCGCTTTGGTTTAGTCTGTTTGGATGCACATGACACCTGCTAGCTCCTACGACAGGTTCTTATTTCTAGCTCTGCTAGGCCTTTGCACTTCCTGTCTTTCTTGAGCTATGTCCCTCTCCATTGTGAAAGGGAACCCTCGGGAGCGCAGCCATGCCCTTAGGGTTCTTATCCACATCAGTCTCACCCACAACCAGCACAATGCAAGGAAACTCAGATCCCGAGCACTCACAGAAACTAATGCAGAATAAACAGTAGAGGTCATTTAGAAACATGCAAGCTACAGAGGAGGGAAATAATAATAACAAAATGTGAAGGGAAAGTTAGGTCTGCAGAGACTGTGGTTGCCCAGAAAGAAATAGCATAGCTGACCTCTGTGTTGGATACTGTCAAAACCTGCAATAATAAAGAATGTTTTCAATTAACTTTCCCCCATAGATTTGGCAAATACAGTCAGAGGCGAATCTTTGGTATGAGAGGATAAAAGGATTGATAAAAGATGTTAGTGAATAGATTGTAACAGTTGGGTTGTGGAAGTAAAAATTTATTTTTAACAATAACTTATGAACAATTAAAGACAGACCTACTGTGAGCTTCGAGGTTGTTAATTGATGGTATATGCTTTTGTTTAAGCCTTTAGCCCAATATTTTTATATTATTATTATTATCCTTGTTATTATTTTAAAATAGTCATGTTTAAAGGAATAGTTCAGCCCAAAAATTCAAATCAGCTATACATTTACTTACCCTGGGGCCATCACATCACTTGCTCACCAATGGATGCTCTGCAGTGAATGGGTGCCGTCAGGATGAGAGTTCAAACAGCTGATAAAAACATCACAATAATCCAGAAGTAATCCGCACCTCTCCAGTCCATCAGGTAACATCTTGTGTAGTGAAAAGCTGCATGTTTTTAGGAAACAAATCCATCCTCTATCCATAATAATGCTTTCTCCAGTGAAAAAGGAGAGAAATATGCACAGATTAAGCACCAGTGGTTTAAAGTTAAAATGCCCTAATTATTGATTTTTTTCTTAAAAACACACAGCTTTTGGCTTCACAAGATGTTAACTGATGGACTGGAGTGATATGAATTACTTGTGGATTTTTGTGATTTTTTTATCAGCTGTTTGAACTCTCATTCTGATGGCACCCATTCACTGCAGAGCATCCATTGCTGCAAGTGAAGTAAATGCTAAATTTCTCCAAATCTGCAGAAGAAACAAACACTTCTACATTTCAAATGGGGCTGAGGGTGAGTAAAATTTCAGCAAATTTTCATTTTTGGGTGAACTATTCCTTTAAGAGCGGCATTCCTTATTACACTACATAACCACATAAATAACTACATTACCCATCATTCTGCAAAGAAAGATCCAACAGTCTGGGAATTACTGGGAAGAACTATTTTTTAGCACTGCCTACTCCTATGAAGCACTGTTAATGATGTAATGGATTTAGCCTCTCTATGCTCTCAAGCTACTTTAAATATTTGTATACATATATATGCATTTTATAAATATGAGTATATTGTTACTATATACATTCTCGTCATATTTTTATCTTTATACTTTCAAAACCATGGCTGCTGAAAAAGTGCAGGCACTGTTGCAGTCTAGAAAGAAAGGATGCATAATGGAATGAGCGAGCCATAAAACTAATAATTCATCCCTGCATAAAGAACTAGTGCAGCAGGATTATAAAGCAGGCTACTGTATGTAATTACATGCATGGCTACGTGTGACTGCAATCCAGGCTCAGATTGGTTTACAGGTGCTCACACAATCCATTCATCTGAGTATTTTCACCCTGGCTTTTGTGAAGAGGATAATAGGTCAATACAACTGATGTAGCTTCATCTGCATTACAACCACCGTGTTTCTGTGAGCACTGCAATCGTCCTTTTAACCTGATGAAAGCATTCATTACTGGATTGTGGTTTAAAACATTGTCCAAGTGTATTTTTGCAAAACAAAGCAGAAAAATGAGGAACATGCACAAAATCATTGAGTCGTGCTTTGTTTTTGCTTGCATCAGCTTCACTGTTGGCGCATTAAATTCAGGCGTGCGTTGTGGGTATATTACGTCACATACACATGTCAGCTAATTTAAATAAAGTTCTTACATTCCCATGTCCTCAGTGTGTTATAGTTTTACTGTAATTCTAATATAGTTCTACAAGGAGCTATTTTTTGGTTCCAGCACTAATTCCACAGTTGTGTGGAAAAACATCTGTTGTTCATAATGAAAGTGAATCATGCTAGCTCTCTCTGTGTTTCACTGATAGGCTGTTCAGACTGTCAGCAGTTTAGCCTGTATATTTATTGAAGCACTGGGACATCCATGAGCACCTGCTCTTATCAGCTGATGATTCCAGTGACTCTTCAATGTGTCTGTCTTCTGGTTTTAATTTCTTAAATCTAGCTTTCTAGATATGTTTCCAAACAGATTCCCCTCTTTTTTTTTTGTCCTGATTTTTCTCCCTCTTTCTTTCTCTGCGGTGCGGCCCATGTGGGTAGGTTATTTTTAGCTCAGGGCCAGTGCACAAGCCCGGCTCACGCTGGGAGAGATTCAGATGGAGGGATTGAGCATGTGTTTTGTGGTATACACAGGAAGACATGAGCCAGCAGTGTTTTCCCACAGACTGGGATTCAGTCTTTTACAGCGTCAACAGTATTCAGCTCATCTTAATATTCACAAAGCTGATGTTAAAGATTTAACTGTCCTTGTGAAATTGTAGCTTGCTTTTTAAAAAGAATGCTTTTTATAAAAATAATATATTATAATAGAATACATCTTTTCAAACAACTATTGCATGTTGTTTGCAACTAAAATATATCACAGTGAACATTTACATTAAATGCAATTAGTTGAACTTCAGATTGTTATTATTATTATTATTAGGACTAAATTACACATATTTTTAAGTAATTGCATAATTACTTCTATTGTCTTTGGAATATGGTTAGTGTACAGCTGAATGTACTGATAAGCATTTATGGTGAACTATGATTTTTTTTTTATTCTATTGAAATTCTATTGAAATTTGAATTCTGTTGTATTTTTATGTCATGTAGTTAATATATTTGAAATTTCATATTTGTGATGATATAGTTGCATTTAGTACATTTAATGTAATATTGAATGACACACTACAGTTAAATGTAAAATCATGTACTTTACACATCAAAATAGGTGTACTTCTGTAAAGCATCACAAAACATTTTCAAAAATAAATATTTTTTTTTAAATGTACTTTAAAGTAAAATTTTCTATTCAATTCAAAAACATGCTTAAGTGTATTAAGAAATATAGTCATGAAAGTGTCCTCTTTTTAAGTACACATAAGTGTTTTTTTTTTCATTATATTATCTGCAGGTATATATATATTTTTATGGTTTGAAGTACACTACAAGTGCACATTCAATACAGTTAAGCATACTTCTTTTTCACATGGGTGCAGAGGACACACACTGGATATTACTGATATAGTGTCATCATCACTGACAGTTTCATACAGTATGGAAGTATTACTGAAGTTTGCAAACATCATATTATTGATGCCTGCAGTATTATTATTGCGTTAGGGATTTAAGTAATGCCATCGCAACCACCAGCTCACTCTGGCAACTGCATAGCAGTGGGTTAAAAGCACTCAGAGCACCTGATAAGCAATGACCTGGCGACCAAAAAGCAAAAGCAGTCCTGCTGATGAACAAATCAGTGACGTTCAGTAGTCCTCTGTATTGGAACATAACTATGGCCACCCTTTAGTGCGCCAAAACATACACGTCACCATAGTCAAGAATATGGCCCACTTGCTCTGGAATAAATAAACATAAAAAACAGTTATAGCAACATGAACTGTTTGATGAACTGTTTACATAGCAATCTGACACTACAGTCTATACCAGCCAGAGCGTGAGGAACGCTACACCCACCACAGCCTACATCGACCAAAAACTTTAAATGAAACGTTATCCTTACAAGATGTAAATCTTTTTTTAATAACATGTGACTAGTATTACACATGCTATAGATACTGTATAACTAGATAATATTTGCATGAGGATGATAGCTGATTCTGGTTCCTCTAAAGTTTTTTTTTTTATCCTGACAATCTTATAGAGATGGTTTATTTATTTATGCCACAGATGTACTTGGCTTGCTCACTGCATGGCCCGAGAACAGTTTTCTGTAAAATTTCTTTAAAACAATATTTGTTGTCAAAAATTGGCATGACCTTACTTGATAAGTGATGGAAACATATTTCTAATTCATAACATCCTGTTGAGAAACACTAGGGTAAATATTGTCACATCTGTGGTTCACCTGAAGGCTTTATGTGACTGTTTTATAGAAGCCTGCTTTTCACACACTAATGGACTTCCTCTAATGCCATTTTATGTGTGTGTGTGTGTGTGTGTGTGTGTGTGTGTGCATTTACATCAATATCATTCTGATGTTTTTACTTGACATTTTAATGGGCTCTTTTCATTGAAGAGCAGGATTTTGTACATTAACTGTAGGGAAATCCTCCTGAAGTGAAGCTGAACAGCTGTCTTTAAAGCACATTAATGTTTTCTCCAGTTTCTGAGTCACCACTAGTTTGGACAGAGTCCAGGGCATTGAAGGAATAGTTCACCCAATGAACTAAATTTAATTCTGCTACCATTTGCTCCAAAATAAATGTTAAGACAAGAAAGTACCTGTTGATGTTAATGTGTCCTCTATAAAGAAAAGGGTATATAAAGGAACAAGTTCTTAGAAATTTAAGAATTGTACACTTCTATTTGGGTCAAAGACATTAAGAAATTTACAAAAGTGATTTTATGTCCATAGAAAGCACATTAAATGTAATTAAAGTGTCTACTTTTAAGGTTTAAACAACAATTTAAAGCATTATTACACTTATTGTTTTTTATGCTTAAACCCTTTTTCATTTTGGATAGTTTTGAAAAACTTCCATCCATCTCTCCATCAAGTAACAATAACATATTTTCTTTGCCTTTAAATATATATGAATGTTCATATATATTTAAAAATATATATTTTCAAGGTTAAAATGTTTTTTTTTTTTTACTAAAATTGTCAAAATATTAATACATTAAGTTTTTGAGTTGCACAACATGACATTTTACTTCTGAACTAACAATGTCTTTTCATTATAAGTCAGTTTATCTGATATTTTAAGAGACTTATTACCTAACTTACTGACACAGTCTTTTAGGTTTGCAGGGGTCTTTTATATGATTATATCTTTCATAAATTTGACTTTTTTCTTCTCTAATAATTAATGATAAAATATTGTCAGAAACAAAATTTGTTTTTCTTCACAAAAATTTCATTCTTTTAATGATGTTTTTCTTCATTATGACTTAAAGGGATACTCCACCCCAAAATGAAAATTTTGTCATTAATCACTTACCCCCATGTCGTTCCAAACCCGTAAAAGCTTTGTTTGTCTTCGGAACACAATTTAAGATATTTTGGATGAAAGCCGGGAGGCCTGTGACTGTCCCATAGACTGCCAAGTAAATAACAGTGTCAAGGTCCAGGAAAGGTATGAAAGTCGTCGTCAGAATACTCCATCTGCCATCAGACGTGCAATCTGGGTTATATGAAGCGACGGGAACACTTTCTGTAAGTGAAGAAAAAAAAATAACGACTTTGTTCAATAATTCCTTTGTCAACAGTGTCCTCTGTGTCTCTCCATATCACCGTATGCTGCGTATGATCTTCTGTATCAGCCACGCCACAAGGATGCGCTGTTTTATTTCAAATCAAAGCTAAATACACATAGAAAGAGTGCATTTGGCAGTATCACAGCTAGTAAATGTGACTCTGGACCACAAAACCAGTCTTAAGTTGCTGGGGTATATTTGTAGCAATAGCAAAAAATACATTGTACGGGTCAAAATTATCGATTTTTCTTTTATGTAAAAAATCATTAGGATATTAAGTAAAGACCATGTTCCATGTAGATATTATGTGAATTTCCTACTGTAAATATTTCAAAACTAATTTTTTATTAGTAATTGCTAAGAACTTCATTTTGGACAACTTTAAAGGTGATTTTCTCAATATTTAGATTTTTTTGCACCCTCAGATTCTGTAGCAAGCTAAGAGCCTTTTAGTTCATTTGATCAGTTCATGTTTCCAAAATGCATCAGGCATGGTTGAGTGTCCATTTGCTAACTTCAGATTGTGAATTTTGTATTGAGGATGCAGGAAATGTTTTCTTCACATAATTCATCCATAAAGATATTTGCGCAGTGCACTTCAGAGTCTGCTAAATCTTCTTGAAGCAGTCAAACACGAGTTTTAAAATGCATTTCTAGCAACCTTGCAAGCAGTTCTTTCTGAAAGTTTTCTTGTTCTTCCAGACCTCAGCTTGACCTCCACCATTCCTGTTTACTGCCATTTCTTAATTACATTACGAACTGAGGAAATTACTGCTTAGAGGAACCCGTGGCTTTTGATTGTTGGGACTTTTAAAAAGGCAGAGTATTTATAAAGCTTTGAAATTTGCATCAGCTGGCCTTTCCTAACAATGACTGTGAACAAGCTTTAGACCTACAAGCTAATGTCTAAGACCTTGGTCAAGGTTATCTGATAGCTCAAGTCTTCTGCATGGGGCACAATTCCTTTTTTATTTATTTATTTATTTTACTCTGAAATTGTATAAATCAAAAACAATGCACTACTCTTGCTTAAGAAATTGAAAAGACCGATTCATCTTTAAAGCCTGTCTGTTGGAGAGTAGTTCATTGTCTACTCACTTAGTAATAAATAAATAAATGAACAAATAAATAAACCAGGGATGCACAAATTTTGCATGCCACTATATGTTTATGTTATACCAGGGTATTTTTTTTTTTTTCATGCACCCTTCGGCAGTTCAGAGTGATTATAATGTGACATTTATGTAAACTGGCTTATTGTGTAAATCTCTTTGATTGCAGTTTTTTACTCTAATGTCAGTAGTACACGAGAAGTATTTTACAATTGAGAGGTAAAGAGAAAAAAAAGAAAAAAAAAAGATAAATCATCTATAACGCAGCTCTCCTGCTCTTGGCATCAAAGCTTTCAGAAATGGCTCCTCTGGGAACCTGGGTTTCCTGCTTCCCACATTCAGGGTCCTAAGATTAGTTGCTTTATTGTGATGCCAGAGCTAACCTTTCTGACCCCTTGAGATTATGGGTGGGTTCTGATAACTGTATTCTCAGAACCACCCATCTGACCTCTAAATTCTGGAGTTTCTTAAATTTAAGACATTTAAGATGTACATCACAATAAAGAAGAAGAAGAAGAAAAAGAACAGTCAATCCTTCAGTTTCATCCCGACTTTAGATTATTATATAATTTAAAAAGGCAAAATCTTTCAAAAAATTAAATCTCCAATAGATTCTAATAGTATATAAATAATATGTCAATTCTAGTAGCATATAACTGTTTGTTTGACTTTTAATTAGTTTTTAAAAAAGAAGAAGTTTCAAACAAGCTATACAAAAGTATTATACAAATATATAAAATATGGCCTGACGTTTTTAAATAAAAAAAAGGAGAAGAAAAATGAAAGACAACCATATATATATATATATATATATATATATATATATATATATATATATATATATATATATATATATATATATATATATATATATATTAAAGTTGTGCCATTGTCACAAGAGTTTGTTGAAACAATGCTTTTTCACAAGAAGGCCTAATTTTCAGAGGTGTGACTAATCCTGAGGGAGCTCAGACACGATACAAAACATAATATACAGAAGGGGAAATATTTGTCTAACAGAGAGAGCCAAGAAAAGCTGTTTATTGTCCAGTCGCAACATGAGAGGTCTGTGCCATGGATGGCCACAGCCAGACCACGGGTCAATATGTGACCTACACACAATGGCTCATTCTTTTACATACAAAGTGGTCTCAACCCTTTAGACTGACAGCCCACTTTGGCTCCCCCTCCCCCTGTTTTCTTCTGGGTCCATTCCGCCTATTATATCCCTCTGAGGACAGGAAGTGTAATGTGACTCCACGGTCTGAGCCCCTTGCTTTAATCTGGGCATGGCTGGGGGCCAACTGAGTCTATCACATTCACACACAGTCTCACACACTCACTGCGGAGGATTACAGCAACCAGGGTCTCACACACACACAGTGTAGAGCTATGGCCTGTACCAGGCGATGAGGATTAACTTTTGTCTTGGTTTAGCTACTTGTGGAACAGGAATTGTGCATTGCTTTCCTTACTGGATGATGCCGACTGTTGGTCTCTCCACAGCTGAGCGCCGGCTCCGAATGCAGCTGTGACGTGGGTCCTGACGGGACCAAGAAGAAGAAATCCAAAAACCTGTAAGTCCCATTCCCATTTTCTCATGTTTGTCACTGCTGTTGGTGAGTGTTATCTGTCTCCACAAGTTTCTTATTTTTTCTTTTCTCAGAAAATCTCATAGTTGCTCTTTAGTTCTTTCAGTCTAGTTCAGTTTCCACTAGTTTTTTGACACATCAATGGCAAATGAGAAGCTAGACCCTGACATGATTTCTCTTTTTGAAGAGGTCTCATTTGTTAACATTAGTTATTGCAGTAACTTACAATAAGCAATACAATTGTTACAGTATCTTTGTTAATGCTACTAGATAAAATGCAGCTGTTCATTTTATTGTGTGTTAGCTGAGGTCAGTTAAATATTAACAGATACAATGATTTTTTTAAAAGCAAAATCATTTTTTAAATAAAACAAAGATCATTAGAATACTTTTAACAAGAAAATTCCATTTCTGTGTTTCTACTTAAGAATTTTACTTTTAATTTAATGTTGCTTCATTACTAATTTTATCTAGTATTTTTTTTTCTTTTTGCAAGTAAGCCCTTTTATTGTTGTTGACAAACGGAGCCTTATTATGAAGTGTTACCAAGAGATGTATAAGGATGAATCAGTATTGAGCTTTCATATGACTGAAGACAATGCATAGCACCACATCATAAAATCAGAATGATCGTAATCAGGATTTAGAGTGGTTAGGGGTTTGAATTGGAAATAAATGAATGAATGAAGGATGGGGGCACATATCTTTTACCTAATTTGGCCTATTTTAAGGTAGAATTGCATGCATCCATCAAACATTGGTTAAAACAGACACTATATTTGTGTGTGCTATGTATTGTGTTGCTAGTTTAGAAACATGCTGTCAGTCTCTATTTTCGAGTTGATTCACATTCACATCCTCAGTTCCATGTTGGTTTGTTGTTGTCATAGCTCACTAGAGCTTGTGTGTGTGTGTTTGTGTGTGTGTGTCTCATCCTGAGTGATACTATGTTAAACTCATCAGACCTTTGTATTGCGAGATGTGAATTGTGCTGAAGTGTCTCTAGGATTTCATTAACACTTTTCACACCTACTGTACAGAACAATAGAATCGAATCAGCTCCTCATGACTTCAGCTGCCCTGTGCTCTTAAAGTGAGGTCAACACAATAGAAGAACAAGTTTTTACTGTCTGGAATGGTGAACTGGAACTGTCTGACTTGAATGTTGTTGAGGGGAGAATGCTTCTTCTGATATGGTGAATCTCATAGATGAATATAAATATTAAAAAACGTATCATGTAATAGACAGGCACTATTTTTAGAATTCATTATTTCCACAAGCCTTTAACTTTAGCATCAGACTTCAGCAGGGGAGGGACCCAAGCCACATCTAAAAAGCAGAAACTACTTCCACATTCTTTTTAGTAAAGCTCAGACATTTGTGATAACAATGTTGAAAAATACAGCAATATTGTAATATAAAAGAGTAATATTATTACAATTTAAAATAACTGTTTTCTATTTTAATATATTGTAAAATGTGATTTATTGCTGTGATCAAAACTGAATTTTCAGTAATGTTGAAAACAGTTGTGCTGCTTATGTAAATCATGGAAATCATGGTACATTTTTTTTTTCCAGGCTTCTTTGATGAATAGAAAGTAAACAGCATTTATTTGAAAATTCCTTACTGTTATTTTTGATGAATTTAATGCATCCTCTCTAAATAAAAGTATTATTTTTTTTCAAAATAACAAACAAAAAATAAATCTTACTCAGCTCAAACATTTGAACTTTTGTACATACAAAAGCAAATACAGTTAATTAAAAATATTTTTTCAACATTAATGTGAATTATCTTGAATTCTGAATTTGCTGAAATGTGTCTATAAATGTAAATCTTTTTAACAGTATTTGTCACTTAGAAATGAATTTTAACAGGCACAAAGAGAAGTATTTAGAGCACTGACACCATTTATTAGTCTTTCAGACGCAGTGCTTCCAGCTAATCTGTGGTGAAATGATCTGGCATGTTTACTAGCCGTTTCTTTCCCAGATCCGCTAGACTAGAGGGATTAAAACTTTAAATTCCACTGACTTGCTGAACACTGTAATGTTTCGAATATCTCTACTCTCTCTCAAAAGGTTGTAATGGTTAATCTGCTTGCAGACATCTATTTTAAGGGTGTTTAGGTAACTAGGTGACTACAGCACACTGAAAACATACAGGGACATAAACTAACTGGCCATATTATTTAAACCAAAAGTACATTAGAGCTCAGTGCAAGTAATTCATGTTTTGGGAGAGGGTTATTTTACACATACACACTACTAGTTTGCAGCTGTTCCAGTTCTGTTGTTTCAGCTGCATTAAGTTGCAGTAACACTAGACTTTGCACATTCATACACATGTTAAAAGCAAGAGACTGGAAACACAAACTCATGTGAAGAAGTTTCATCTTCCACTGCGTTCACCTGTAAGTTAAGCTGTGTCCCGACAGAGGATCTAAACATCACAGATTAACCAGTTACCAAACAAACTCAAAAGCATGGTCAGCAGTGCAGTAATAAACCCTGATTTGTATTCAATTATCATTTCTTTTACGTAATGTCAGTTTACACAAAGTGCAAATAGCCTGTCTTGTTGGCAAAGGTTATTTACACTAACTCCACCCACTATTGTTTGTTTGATTGATCCAGACAGCATTACAAAAGAAACCAAGTTGGCAACTGGGACAGTAGCAGAGACTAGCAACAATGGATTTAGCTTTTGAAAGTCGACCGACATGAATCTGCCTTCATTTGATCCAATGCTTCTCCCTTTTCCTATCGCATATCAGTTCAGAGAGGCGTTTATTTAAAATATTTTGTTACCACTGTTGTTCCTTTCATGGACTCTTTATATACAGACTAAAATGGCCTATTTGAGTCAACACACACACACCCACACACACACACACGCACACACACACACACACACACACACACACACACACACACACACACACACACACACACACACACCACACACACACACACACGCCACACACACACACACACACACACACACACACACACACACACACACACACACACACACACACACACACACACACACACACACTTTCATTTTTCTACATGACTCAGTGAATGCCCACAATGCAGCATATGCGATTACAGACATGCTGTTATAGCGAGAGTGGAATGTGGGCAGCACTCTGTTGTGAAATGTATGTGAAATTGAGCCTCATTTAGATGAATGACATCACAACATTAATCAGGAATATGATACCAAACATCATCTCTTCTCTCCCCTGAATTTACATTTCTTTTACAGTTTATATGACATCTCAGCAACAGCTGAGAATCTACAGTGACTTATCATATTATAGATATCTTATTATAGTCACTTCCTGCTGTACAGGCAATGGATTTGTGAAATTCACAAACGTTTTTGAAATCCAGCATTTAGTTGCTCATGTGAAGCAGGATAGAAGATGTTTTTGCATACTTATCTACGGGATATGGGGGAAACCGGTATCATTTTCCAAGCTTAGCAGACCCTTTGAGTTCCCTAGTGGTCTCATTTTATTAGCTGTATGTTCTCCAAAATTTGTAATGAAAAGATCAGGACAAGTATCTCACTGAGCTGCAAATATCTGTGGCATATGCAGGGAAATATGAAAGTACTGACACTGACAGTGCAGTTTAGTAATGTATTCAGATCACTCAAATTGCTTGTGGTCACTTAAGAGTAGAAAGATGTGTTCCAAACAGATGGAGCACACAGACAAATGTATTTAGTTCATTTTAAGGAGAAATATTGTCAAATTAAATAAGAATATGCAGATTAATTTAACATGCACTAACCTGAACGTAAATCTAATTATATTACAGAAACAAATGTTCTTTTTTTGTTCAACTTAAAACTTGTTTTGTCCTGTAAATCCTTTATATTTGAACACAGAGATGCTGTAGAACTTCTACTTTCACGATGGTGGTCAAGTACTGTATGTAAATAAATAAATACAATTCCATTTTCTTTCTTTTTTTTTTTTTTTTTTTTTTTGTTAAATAAATTAATGGGTAAATGAAATCCAAAGGTGTTACAACTCACCCCATGATACAACAATCTCACTCTCCTCTGCTTGTGTCATGTTACAAAAAAGGGCACTCTTGAGAACACAGTGGTGTGTGAAATTGATCTTAAATTGCTAGAAGCGTTTTCAAGTTTGATCTAAAAGCTCCTAATAAGGGCAAGAAAGTCCACCTACACAGATCAGTTCATGTGATAGCAGCTGCACCTGGTTTGGCTCTAACAGCAGGAAGTTGTTTTTGGCACCTGGTTTATGACAGCAGACTAGACACGGAAAGCAGACACTTGCACTCATCTGAGATCAGTCTAACTCTAGACCTCTGGTGAAAGAGAAAGACACTCAGTCTGCGTGTTCAACTGATCTGAAAACAGCTGAGCTGTGGCTCACCCAAGGGCCCAGGACACAGCTGCTTTCACGTTACAGGATGCATTTGCAGACTGTAACCTTCACTGTAAACATAAGCTTTCGACCATGGTTCCCAGGTGTGGTGTCTGAAGTGGCTGTCATCACATTACCACATTATGAGCATTACCATTCAAAGAGAAATTCAACAGAGATGAAATTACTGGGCATCTGGTGAAAGCCACTCAATGTGATCATGAATGGTCTCAGTGATCCATAGCATGCACTCTAATGCCATGTACAGTGTGTATATACCACCTTTATTTGATAGAGAGAGATAGAGACAGATGTGGTACCACGTTTATTTGAAGTGAACTAGTAGAGCAAACAAATGAGTAAATACATAAAAAATCCTTAAAAATGGTGATCGCTCAACACCACATAAAATATTCACTTGTACATTAACATAAAAAAATAAATATTCATAGATAAGCTGTCAACTACATGTAGACAGACTGTATGTGGAACAGTGAGTGTGCTGTAAACACACTGACACACAGTACAGCAGTCTGTGGTAGTGGAGATCTGGCCTGTGATTGGCTCACAGTAGTTCTTCCTCCATGAGATCTTGTGCTATATAAAGACACCGAGGCTCTGTGTGTGGTTAGAGGAATGTGACGGTCCCAGCACCTTGCTCTTCCACCCCTCACACACGTTACACACAATGGTGGATTTCTCTGAGAGGTACCTTGAAAGGTAGGGACCAAACGCTCCTATAAGTGTTTCCTCTGCTGCTCTGAGAGTTCTCACAGTAATGACAAGAGGGAAGGAGGGAGGTAAAAAATAGAAAGCAGGAGGTTACTTTAGAAGAGGGAAAAGATGAGGGTGACTGGAGTTCACGTCTCCTGTGGTTCGTCTGACAGGGCGTTTGAGAGGGCTTCACGTGAAGTGCTGATGTTTCAGCTTTTCTTTCTTTTTGATGTTTGGAGGTTCTTCTTTGGACAGTTTATATTGAAACTCTTGCCGAATATTTACCTGAAAGTGTCTTTACCATTTTGTGTTGGTTTAAATCTGACAGTAAACTTAAGTGTGTTTTCTTTCCTGATGTTCTTAATGTAAGATATTTAATTTCATGGATTGTTCACTCCAGAAATAAATGAATAAAAGTCTATCTATCTATCTATCTATCTATCTATCTATCTATCTATCTATCTATCTATCTATCTATCTATCTATCTATCTATCTATCTATCTATCTATCTATCTATCAGTTTAGCACATTCCCCTATAGTTCACTTTATTTTAAACAGAAATCTGAAAAAGTGAAAAAGGCAATAATATACTATTCCAATTGTTAAATATTTATGTGTCATGTATTTTATATATGAATTAATAATGAATTGGCTTTTCAATAAGTTTTTAAAATATAATTATTTTTAAAGTGATTGTTTTTTTTTTTTTTTATGAGATTCACAAAACTCTTTTGCAAATGTAAAAAACTGAACATGAAGCTTCAGACAACTTCTGTGACTTAATGTGATAAAATTCCATATGACTAGTCTAAAGTTTCTTAGCTTTTAGTTGTGAAGTCCATGAAATGGTCTCCATTAAAAAGGTGACATTAAAGTGATGTTCAGACATTTACACACCACTTAATGAGCGGATGTATTGTGAAGTGCACTTATGCACACAAAAACACATTGCTTGAACGAATACGACATCATTCATAGCTAAACCAGTGTTTTGGTGCAGAAATCCAGAAACATGACTCCTGCTTGGATGTGTACCCACATCACTGAAGTCTTACCGCGAGTCATCACAATAGCTGTCACATTCTAAATGTCTTTCCCACAGCAAGTGTCCTGGTTTCACGGCCTGGAATAGCACTGAGCTCTATTATGGGCAGTAATATGAGCCGGGCAGAGAGGGAATTGGCAAAGCCTGGAGATAATTGTGGCTTGCAGCCATCTCCTCTCCTCCTCTATCTCTGGCTAACCCTGCAGGGCTGGCCGTGGGGAAATGTCTGTCGACAGGCCCAGAGGAGCTTGATCAGAGCATCCTAATTTGATAAATTCCAGTGAGGGCATGTCCTTCCTGCCGTGAGATTACAGGCCTGTGCCGTGAGGAGGCGCGGGAGCAGCTGCTTCTGCTTGGTAATTAGCCCTAAATGATGGGTCACGATCTCTCAAGAATGATAGAAGTTTGACTGCTGCCTCGCTCAAGCAATGCAGTCACGTTTAGGCCGCATTTACACTGCATGGTTCAAGTGGACCAATTCTGATTTTCTCCTCCTGTGTGGGACAGATCGGATATGGCCAATGAACACGTAAGCAGGAAAAAAGCACATGGATTCCGATATTTTCAGATAGGTTTCATGTCTCATTCATATGTGGAAATAAATTTGATATGAATCGCATATGTTCATCTGTGCCTGCCGGGAAAGCTGGACAGATCGGATATTCCCCTGCTAATGCGAGTTGCATGTTTTTGAAACTGACAAATGAAAGATCTCTAGTTGACTAGAAGAGTGTTAATTTTGTTTGTTTGTGTGAAATAAGAGGCGATCTGGTGCTGAAATGTGTTGCTTTTGAAATCATGCTGAGTGCTCGTTGCCGCTGTTATCGGTGAGAGCAACTTGTGCAAAGACAATTGCTTCAGTCACTTGCTAACTGTTGTGGAGACTCTCTATTTGTTCGAAATCACAAAATAAAATGCATGCACAAACATGTCCCTGCTCTTGATATACTATCACTGATGAACACATTTGGTTTTAATGAGAAAAAAAAAAATTATACAAGGGCAGATTAGGACCCAGAACCACGAACGGGCTTAGCACCAGTTCAACCGCTAGACCTCTGGATGTTTATAGAGGATCTGTGTATATAATCACTGTCGTGAAGAATCGGTACAATTATTTTGATATAAGGATGAAACTGGATTAAAAATATTTCTATGAGTTCGATTCGGGATTCATCTGTTTTTCTATACATAGAATGCTTTATTAATAAAGTGTGTGCAGTTTGGTCTTTCAATATCACTGTCTAATGCACTGAGCCACGTTAAGCGTAGTTCAAGTTAAGCCTGTGTAGTATTAATGCAGATATTGGATACGAGAGTTCAAACAGCTGTTAAAAACATCACAGTAATCCACAATTAATCCACTCCACTCCAGTCCATCAGTTAACATCTTGTGAAACCAAAAGCTGCATGTTTGTAAGAAATAAATACATAACACATTTTAACTCCAAACTGAATTCTCTATCCATAATATTGCATTCTCCAGTGAAAAAGTCTGAATCAGGAGAGAAATATGCACTGATCAAGCACCGTTTGCAAGCCAAAACAGTTCTAAACAAATATGTTGGTGGATTTTGATGTAAGATGACAACAAAAGAAGCATTATGGACTCATATTTTGGCTGGAAGGGTGAAGCTGAGTAAATATTTTTGAGTGAACTATTCCTTTAAATGAAACAACACTGAGATCACTATTTAGTCTCCAGGGCTATGAAAGAGCAATAAAGCAGGCATGCAGTGCATCTTATTTTCCTCTGGTGAAGCTCATCTTACCCCGCACTCTCTACTTACACTGCATTTTTTGGGAAGTACTGTAACAGCACTGTTACTATGCTCAATCTTAGCCAAAGGCCAAGTATGTACTTGAGTTTTTGAGTGATTTTTCAGTCCTCTTTCTTCCTCTTTTTATAGCTCAACTGCTTTCTTCTCATGCAGAAGGGCAGGCTGCCTGATGCCACATGGCCATTACTAACGCTGTTGCAAAGCAGTGTGGAATCTCAACACTGTGGCACTGAATGGCCAGAGGGTGTTTCCTTGGCCACGTGTGCAAATGCGCTCACACACACACACACACACACACACACACACACACACACACACACACACATACACACACACACACACACAAACAAACACGCACAGGAATGTTCACTGTATGTGGATTGTTAGTGGCCAAGAGACACTAAATATGATCTGATCACTACATAGATATCTCCTCGGCACCCTTCTCTACACATGACACAAAGTACAGTAGACACACTTACTAATTTTTTTATTTATTTTTTTTTACCTTTTTTTCTTGTCTCTGTGTTTCTTATCTCATGAAGAAGATGTGATGTGTGATTATTACAATATTAGCTAAAGGAATGTTTGAGAAATTGATATTTCCTACTGGGCATGCAAAAGAATGAATGAAGTCAAATAAATAAATGTGAAAGATATGAAAAATCATGTGAAAAACCTAATTTGTCTACATTTATATTTTGTAAATTGTGTAAACAGTAATTTAAATATTATACATTTTACTTCTGGTTTACATTTATATAATAGTTTGAGTATAGATATTTACCTCAAAATACTTATATTTAAGAGGCTGGTGGTGATTACAAGTTTATTCCCGTAATTAATTTGTAGATGGTTATACTGGTGGCGTCACAGCTCTCTCCCATTTATTGTGTTAATAAGGATCATATCCAGTAGGTGGCGGCATTGCATTTAATATCAATCTTTCTGTGTGCTGAATGAGGACAAACTCAGCCTTGTGTCACTCTGTACATTAGCTATAGTCCCAAAGCACTGTTCCTAGGTCAGTTTTTCTGTTGTTTGTATTCCTCTGTTTTCGCCAAAGCTACACAGCTCACAGTGAAACCTGAGCTGGATCATAAAGTGTTTCATTACAATATTTTCCAGGGCCCATAAACTGACGAGAATATTTCCTCTTGTGCATATGATCCAACACCATCCTTCTCAGACCTTCTCATTTTAAGCCAGATCTCCCACTGGAAGTTAAAAATAAATCAGTCTGACACATTCGTGCTGGCCAACTTTCTTTTATTTCTTTGTAAAAGCACTATTTCTGTACAAAGAGAGCTTTGGAATTAAATATCTTGTGATTTATTTGTTTCCTCTGCTCCGTTTCTTTCGCAAGTGGGCAAAGTTTGACATACAAACTTGCAATCAACTGGAATCCATCCATAAAACTGCATTATTTGGCATTTTCAGTGTTTTAAGAGCTGTTTGAAATCTAAGTCATGTGTGTGAGTCAGTTTATCTCCTAAAAAGCCTGATGATTTCAGCAGTTTAAGATGTTATCTGAGCAGACTCACAGGGTTTCAATTTACATGTCTCACCAGAGAATCCACAATAAGAAATGTTTAGGTGCAAACATCAGAGAGCTTCATACAAAACAGATTTGACTTGACGATTTTAGATCGTTTAAATTGTTTAGAAATGTCAAATATTATAACAGAATGAAGTTCTCACGATATTGTATTTTCACTGAAGTTGTTGTACTACAGCACTCATATGCGCGTGCATTTATTCTCCCGTTAACTAAATCTAAAGCTTTCCTTTGGCGTCATTCTCAAATGTTAACACCAGTCATAAATAATGTTTACCAAAACTTTATTGTAGTTAATTAACTAAAATTATAAAGATGCATGCACCCATTATATGTTATAGGTGTGTAGCATTTGGACTCTTCTAGCTTTGTCGCCTTCTTTCTCAAGGATCTGGTGTGAGGAACTTCCTCTCAGTTAGACACACCATGGCTGACTAACGTTTCTTCATCTCATTTCCCAGCTTGCCAAGCAGATTGGATTCTCAGATACTAACAGCCTTTGCTTTGGGACATAGGGGGCTACTTTAAATTCAGCTATTTGAATTCTGTATTCTTGATGTATGAACTTTTCACTCAGGACTCTGGCTGTAGTTTTCCATGGAAAGAGAAGAGCCCGGTGTTGTATTTTGGCAGTCATGGTCACCAGATAGATCTGCTTAAAGAGGGGGAATTTTTAGCAGCTCCGGCCTAGAGGACGACATAATATGTCATAAATAGTTGCATAAATAGACTTCCTTTTTCCTGTTGAGGCTTTTCTTTGCATTCCGTCACCATAGCCAGAGGACTGAAACATTTTTGGTCAGATTATTAACCGGAGGTTATTACAGAATCTGACTTATTTCTGCTGTTGCATTTTAAAGGCTGTTGCTGTATTCCCACTGTTGACACAAATCGCTGTATAACCAATTATTGCTTCCATAAATACTGTATAATTTTCATAATGATAATATTATATATTTATATATATGGTGTACTGTTCAAAACGTTTAGATATATCAAAAGTGATTTACATTTTAACAAAATAACTCTATTTCAAATAAATGCTGATTTTGTTTTCAAATTAAATCTTTTGAACTTTCTGTTCGATCAGAGAATCCTGAAAAACTGTATCATGGTATCAAAAAAAAAAAAAAAAAAAAAATGAAGCAGCTTAACTGTTGATAATAACAAAACTGATGAGAATAACATTGATTCAACTTTGATAATTCAAAATTGATGAAATCAAATCAGCATATTAGAATGATTTCTGAAGATCATGTGACATTGAAGACTGGAGTAATGATGCTGAAAATACAGCTTTGATCACAGAAATAAATTACATTTTAAAATATATTCAAATAGAACAGAATTAGTTTTTAATTTTAAATTATATATATTACAATATAACTGTTTTGACCTAATAAACGCAGCCTTGGTGAGCAGAAGAGACTTCTTTCAAAAACATATTACCAACCTCAATCTTCTGAATGGAGTATATGTTGACACAAACTGCCTGATAAATACATTGATAAACAGTGTCAAATCACAAAATTAATAGCTCTGACACTAAATACTGATTTGATGAGTTGTTATACAATAGACGATATACACTGTCTCAGTGTGACAAATACATAAACAGCTGAACAGTTATGCTGATGTGCTATATTACGTGGCAGAAGAATTGTTTATTGTGATTATTACTAGTCATTCATAAATTATATTTTGTTTCTAGCATCTTGTAAAAGGCATTTGAATTGTAGAAACGTCATGTTGTGTCTAACAACACCTCATGGCTACAGTCATGGACCGCAGGAACACTCGGTGTGTGCTTGATGTGGGAACTGTGGCCTTGGGAGAGCCAAAAATGGTATTCAGCTTCTTTTTTTGGTACTGTCATCAGAGTGTGCCTGTGTTACGAGAGGCCAAATAGAGCTGATGAGGTCAGAGAATCTGCAAAGCCACAGTGGAAATCAGTGGCAGGAAATTGTGCGAAGCCTGTTCTTCTGGAAAAGGTACGTGAGGTCAGGCAGAGGGAGGACGGGCATCTGGAGGTTCCGGAGCTCAGCACGCATCTCCAGAGACGTGAATCCAGGGGTGAACAGTCAGATTTTTGGAGATTTGGAGATGCAGCTGCATTCCACAGCGGTCCCCGGGGCCCATTGGCCCTAGGTTAAGGCCTCCGGGACTTCCAGTGGCACCTGAACAGCGGAGCGATGGTGTGGAGAGTGGCACAACCCTCCCTTCACTCATCCGCTCGCTCAGACGCAGGACTGGCGAGAAGGAAGAGAGATTGACGAGAAGCAGAAAGAGTTTCTCAAAACGGCTCCGGAAGGTTCAGACGTCCTCTTAACTTTGATAACTGCGAATTGAGGAAAGCATGTACGGAGGACAAACTTTTTATGGGTTACTGCATTGACGACCTGAGTCGGATTTTTGGGGTTGTGTGTTCCATGACTGCGATTGATTTGTTGGTTTGTTTATGACTTGCAGAACTCAGCTCTTTCCCTTTTGTGCAGGGCCAAAGACATGAAGAACCGACTCCCTTTCCTGAGGAGGAGGAATGAGTCTCCCGGAAGCACCCCAGTCGGCAAGCTCGACAAATGCATGAAGTCTGTCAAGTGAGTGTGTTTGTGTGTGTGTGTTTGTGATGTCCGCCTGCTTCCTGGGTAATGATCCAGCTGGTGGCTCTCTGCTCATGTGTGTGGGATGAAAGAGACAGACACACTGAGGAAGCTCTAAAAAAGATGTCTTTTAGATGTACGGTATACCTTTAAGTGTTTTTTGCAAATATAAATAATCTAAAGTTTAGCATTTTCACCGTATTTATAACTCTTTGATTTAGTGTTTTGCCCTAAATAAATGATTTCTTTTGAGAGAGTTACACATATGTACTGCAGTAGTATAGAGAGATCAGTAGTCATAGATATTGCATATTCCATAGATATATGGTTCATCACCACTTTGTCAAAGGATTACTACTAAAATTAAAACCGTAACAAAAACACATTTTGTTACTTGAAACAAATGTCCACTGAAATAAAATAAAACATAAAATAAACTTATTTTATTTCAGTTTGTTGCCAAGAAATAAAAATTAAATAATATATAATTAATAAAACACACACACACAACTAATAATAATAATAATAATAATAATAATAATAATAATAATAATAATAATAATAATAATTATATCAGTGGCAGTCAAATAGAATTATGGTTCAGATAATCACCTATGGTGGTTAAAATGACTTTTAAAAAATATGTCTAATGTAGAGGCTTTCATGCACCCAAAGGTTAAATAATGCGCTGCAAAAAAAAAAAAAAAAAAAAAAAAAAAAAAAAAAAAAAAAAAAAAAATGTAAAATTAAAAAAATAAAAAAATTAAATAAACATTTATACTGCTGAGATGGTCTGAGTGAGGGACACTATTTTAAGTTTGTTCAGCTATACATGAACCGGAACATTTAGAAATGTACAGATCTCAATGCTACGAAGTTGCAAGTAGGTCAGAATAAAAATTGCAGATGTAAAGCATAGATCTTTGTTCGCTTGCTCTCTCTTTTGATTTATGGTTTTATGTTAAATAACGCTCCCCTGTTCCCTTATTTGGCAGTGTCAAAGTAAGTGTTAAAGCTGCAGACTGTAGGTGCTGAGTTTAGGCAGACAATGAAGGCAAGAATGAGTCTTTGAGAGAAGCTGTGGGCGGAGCCTCTGACTGACTTGTAATCCTATTGGTGCAACCTGATCCCACCCCCTCCTCTCCACAGTGGGAAGTATAAAACAGGCCGTCCAAGAGAGACTTACTCAGATGCTCACACACTCAGACAGACTAACAAAACTCACTAGAGAAGGGCAGAGCTTCGAATGGGTCATACAATGAGAAACCTGACAGAGATGGGTCTGCTGAAAAACCGTTCTGCTTTTATTTGCAGGCCCACTCCAGAAGAGGCAATGAAGTGGGGTGAATCTTTGGACAAGCTGCTCATCCATAAATGTAAGACATATTCTCTCTTAATATCATTTGTTTTTCTTTCCTCGTGTATGTAATAAACTTGTTGTATTGGATGTGTTTGACGAATCCCATTGGCTTGTCGTGAATCCACAGGGATGGTGACTGCATTGTTGCATTGTGTTAAGCATGCATGCTTTCTCTAGACTTCCTGCTCTGAGTCACTGAATGAACGGTCTGTTGAACGTGGTTAATGGCTCTCATAGTAATCCCAGATTAATTGAGTCCTGGATCCTTTGGAGTCAGAGGAAGACCACAGATTAAAGCACTCAGACAGAAGCCCACCATCCATATCTTGGCTTTTAATCAAATTAATTTGTTTTGTGAAGTTGAAAGTGCTTGTGACGCAATTAAGTCCTGAGATTTTAGGCAGGAGATGTGTTTTTCCGCAGTGATTGTTTCCGTAATACGCAAGGCTGAGAGCATCCACATGCTGTTATCAGCAGGCTCTTCTGAGAACGGAAAGGTGATTGCGTGCTTTGGGACGGGGCCACACTTCCTTCTATTTTAATACTGGGCGCCTTTAGAGTGGAAAGGAAATCTAAAAAATGTCAGTGTGTAGTGCTACTGAACAAGGAAATCAGTGTGAAGCATATGCTGCAAAACAATCGTGCTAAAAATATATATATAATATAAAACACTAGCAGATTGGTTTTAACTTGTTTTAGTCTTGAAGAATGGAATGGATATTTTCTCTTTTGCACTGCATAAAAAAGAGCTACTTTGGTATTGCTGGTTATAAAAAAATGATCTAAAATCAGTTCAAATGTTATGATTTTGCTGCAGTGCTTGGCAACAATAGCAACCTGCAGTACAAATAATAGAGTTCAAATTGAGTCATTGAAAGTGATTAAAATAATTCTTAATTAAGATAAGAGATGCTGAAAAAAATATAATAATTATGAAAAGTCTCAGGGGAGAACAAATGAAATGAAATTGCTATTTGGAGTTGTGTTCTCATGTTAATGCACTAAGTAGTGACTCAGAGCTGCCTCTTCAGTGGAGGCTGCCGTTGCCATGGTTCTCTGTTTATCCATCTAATAACATCTCCCCTTTTCTGCCTCTTTATTTTTCCCTCTCCCTCATCAGACGGGCTGGCGGCGTTTAGAGCTTTCTTGCGCACAGAGTTTAGTGAAGAGAATCTGGATTTCTGGCTGGCCTGCGAGGATTACAAGAAGATTAAATCACAGTCCAAGATGGCATCGAAAGCTAAGAAAATCTTTGCGGAATTCATCGCTATCCAGTCTTGTAAGGAGGTGAGCATATAGTCTCATATTTATTTCAAATTTCACAGACTGTGATCATCTGACAGTAAAAGTCATTCTTTCATATTAACTGGGAGTCAAGAAAGTTGTGCACCACCAAACAATGCCACCATTCTGTATTTAGCGGTGTAAAAAAAAAAGGCTGAAAATGTTCCTAAAATACTCTGCTTTGTGTCATGAGACTAAAAAATTGGTCAAAGAAAAGCCATGGAGGATATGATGTCATGCCTGACTAATGGTCTCCCACTTGGCCGCATAACACAGCAGATAGTATGAGTGCATGTTTTCATTTTGCAAACTTGGAATGCAGTTTGGAAATTCAAAATCAGATGAGCAGCAGGACCTTGCAGCAATTTCCAGCAGTGACAATTCAGAAGTCGCTCAGGCTGAGCTTTGTGTAGTTTCAAGTTGCCAGACTTTTAGCATAAAGTCCAGTCCAGATTTTAGCTTAATTTGACTACTCTTTTAGACTGAAAGTGGCCACCTTACAGCATGTTAAATGACCAACCACAGTTTGTTTTTTGTGCCATTTAGGAGCAGGTTTCTATAATAAATAAATAAATAAATAAATAAATAAAAAATACTGTTTCTCATCTAGTTTTAGATTCAGGACCCTGCCTTTACATTGAACACCAAGTAGTGACCTTACACAATAATCAAATGTTGGGCAGCAATAATCAAACAAAAAATTACTAAATTACCAATGTCAGCATCAAAAGATACAGGAAGATTTTTCACTCTTTTAAAAAAAATGAAATAGCCTGTCTATTTTGTGTACTGATCTCTGTCTGTAAAGAAAATGTAGTAGAAATCTACAAAGTTGTGTTTAAGTCTACCTGACTTGTCAGAATTTCCACAAATCACAAGCACTTAGTATGTCATAGTCAATGTAAACATGACCTTTTTTTCCATTTGGGAAGAAAAAACACTTGGATGTTGCATAAAATCAGTCATATTCTATTGGATTTAGCAATTTGCCATTTGTGCTGCAGTGTACATGAACTTGCACCTGGTGGGCCATTTTCCATCAGAGTTTAGCTCCAACAGACTGCCTAGAAGTTTCTATTAATCCCGAAGACCTTGATTAATGGGTTCAGCTGTGTTTAGTTAGGGATACAGCTGAACGCTGCTGGATTCAGGAGGTCTATAGACAGTCCATAAATGGACTGGGGGAAATCCGTGCTTTCTGACTGTCTGTGACTGTAACTTAAAGTAAAACTGTTGACTTGCAAGTAATGGCTTTTTGTTTGTCTTCAGGTGAATTTGGATTCCTCCACCAGGGAACACACTAAAGAGAATTTACAAAACATCAGTCGCTCTTGCTTCGACCTGGCCCAGAGAAGGATATACGGCCTTATGGAGAAAGACTCATACCCTCGATTTCTGCGCTCAGAACTCTACGTGGACTTAGTGAATCAAAAGAAACCCAGCACCACATCGACATCGTCCTCCTCCTAAGATGACAGAGAGAGACTATAAAAAGTAGCATTGGAGAGGTTTCTTTCACTTCGCATTTCATTCTCATCAGCCATTCTGTGTGTTAATGCGGCGAAAATGCTCAAGGCATCGTTTACAAGTGGTGAAAGATAGAGAAAAAGGAATTGTGACCTGATCTAATGGTGCTGGACGAGTGGGGCACCACCATGCTGAATAATGCTGGTTATTCCCATTTGAATTTTGTTATTTAATTGGTTTTCCAAGTGTACTGGAGAAATTAGAGGTGGTTATTTAACTCTAAGACAGCTGGGTACTGTTTAGCATCTTTCTCTTCTTCACGGCCACCGTGAGAAGAGTCTTCTGCCCCAACCTCTCTCTGTTCTCCATTTCATGATGATGTTCCTGGACAGTTCAGAAATGTCTCAACCCTACGGGGTTGGATGTCTGGATGGCACGTAGAAAATGACAATGATCATGCACTTATCGCTCAGTGGTGTTCCTGTGAACCTTCATCCATGTCTGTCGACTCCATATCACACGAAGGGGTGCAAAAAATGCTGGCACAAAACATAATTTAAAACACAATTCATGAATAAATAACGCTCTAGAGGAATGGACCAAACTGCGGCTGAAGACTGGAGCATTTCGCTCTGAGCTTAAAATGGACTTGAAATTGGTTGTTGGTCTCTAAAAAGTATACAAAACATGCTTAGCTGCGATACGTAAAGCCAATAAGCCATTTGTTGTAGCTCCACATTAATAATTGAAGAGACAGTATTCTCAGGACATTATGGCACTCAACTATGAAGCTTCCAGACTTATTTTAACCTTCTGTTTCTATGCTTATTTTTTATTTTTTTTCTCTGACCTTAGGTTTAATCATGCACTCTATATTTAATAGAGGTCATTTAGGATCTTTCCCTATATTTGTTAATAAGACAACATATTTTACAAATACAAAATGTGGTTATTTATTTAGAGGTTTCACTAGTTGCTTTGTTCATTGCACTCAGCTGAATTTCCCTTTTCCACTTTGGTCCAGGTCCACAGCTGTCCTGATGTAAGTGCAATATGTTTTATTATTTTTGTTTCTTGACTTATCTTATGGATAAGTTTACCTTTTTTATGAAATAGACAATGGGTTGAGATCTGTATTAATTTTATTGTAAGTTGCAGGTAATGTAAGAATTACATTACAGTACACAAATTATTCTAACTGTGTTTCCCTGGCAGCAGGCAGCCAGGTTAATGGATGTATATATGATTCTTAAGAAAAAATGACAAAAAGATAAAAACACACATGGTTTTGTGGGTGTACCACGAAGCGTTGCTGTACCTATGTAAATATGTGAACCTTAAAGCTATAAAATGACATGTATTGTTATAAATCGGGGCTGAGCAGGTATGGTCGTCCTCTGCCTTGGACGTAAACTGCTTGCAAGTAGTTTTATGAACTGTATTTTAGCATTTTCACTGTTTACAATTCCAACGCATCTCCTAAGATAGCAAGTGCAAAAGAAATAGAGATTTAAAAAGCCAGTGTCATCGCAAAACACAAATAAAACATTTAAATGATAAAATTGGACAATATTGCCTCCTGCCTCTTTTTTATTATTTCTATATATTTGCATTTTGTGGCATTTATTTATTTATTTATTTATTTATTTTTCAATTTAGCATTTTGCATTGCATTGCATTTTTCAGCATTGCTGAACTTATGAAGGGGTCAGTATTTACCCCACACTCAAAATAAAGAAATACAAAATTATATTTTGCCTCAAGAAAATTAAGCCCATTTTTTTCCTGTCATTATTTTCATGAGAATCTAGGCATGTTTTCTCAAATATTCAATACTGAATATTTTGCTACTGAATCACCTGGATGCAAGATTTTTCTTTATGGTTATGTAGGGTGGGGGAAATTGTCATGAAAACACGTCACAGCATATAACCCCTCTAAATGTTTTTTGTTGACTTCAATAAAATAACTAGCATTGAGACGAACAGGTAATGGGACATATGCAAAAGATTAGCTGTCTGTTTTTGACACATTTTTTATTTGGTTTTCTTTATTTCATTATATTCCTCTTTGTAATATTCTTCAAAATCTTTACTAGGATTTCCCGTTATTTAGGACTGAGGATCAAACAAATCCCAGGAGAATGTGTTGTTTTCATAGAGGAGATCTCCGTGAATGAGCGTAAGGTTTGCCTCTCTTGCAGTCTCAACACTGCAAATAGCAGCAATTGAGTGACCTCTTCAGTGAGTTGCTAGGGAAATATTGGCTTCTCCTGACAGCTGCCATTGGGAACCCGTGGCCCTTGATCGCTGCAAGTGGCTCTGGTGACCTAACAAAGGCACTTTATCTAAATGTGCTTCACAATAGTCTTGGACATCTGGCAGATCTGAATGCTCTCGTGAGCAGCTGTCTGCTCTTCAGTCACTGAAAAAAGAAAAAAAAAAAAAGGAAAACCACAGACTGTATGATTTATTCAGATTGGGATATAAACACAAAATTGTGTTTCTGTTCTGAACTTGATGTAGTTGCTTTTGATTAGTGTAATTAAGGTAATGTGCTATCTATTGAACTACAGTTTGTGGGGTTAATGTGAACCAATCAAGTACTCAAACATGAGTTTTGCTGTTGACATTCTTGTCTATCCTATTCTTGAAAAAAAAAAAGAACTTGCTACGAGTTCTGTACTAGACTAACTGACACTTGTCATGGCACTTGTATACTGTTGTTGTTCTCTCGTTGGTCTGATTGCTTCTATTGTTCTCATTTGTAAGTCGCTTTGGATAAAACATCTGCTAAATGATTAAATGTAAATGTAAATGTCCCATAGGAAGAAGGATGCCACCAAGCCTTTGAAAGGAAGTGTGCAAAATATCAAGATCTTTTGCAAAACTGTCAGGAGAAAGATTGGCAGGCATGGCTGTTCCCAGTCGAGGTTGACTGTAGAGGATTCTGGGCCCAGGTGATATGGAGAATGTTCACAGCAACTGACTAACAGGGAAGGAGAGGAAGGTAGCAGTCCACAGGTGGGGGAGACAGAAGAAAGATCATCTTGTTGGTTATTGAATAGGAGAGAGGAGCAAAGCTGGAATCTAGGAGGAGAAGATGGGCAGTGATTTGGCCACCACTGCCGACCCACCAACAGGAGAGTGTTACGGTTCAGGGTTGAAACGCCCAAGGAATGTTGGAAACCATCTGATGACATCAGC